>NW_023309714.1:0-1100 GCF_011077185.1 Oxyura jamaicensis
CACGAGGGTCCCCTCCTTTAGGGGAAGCAGGGAGCGGGGTGGGGGACGAGCTCCTATGGCTCCATCCCCCAAAAAAACCAAGGCTGGGGCTGGCACCCAGGGTCCGGAGGGGCTTTTGGGGCGGACCCCCCACCAAGGGCAGACCCCCAAAACCAAACGGGATTTTTCTCAGCACCACAGCAGCGCCCGGCCCCAAACCCCGCCGGGATTCACCCCCCCGAAGGGAACCGGGACCGGTTTCGCTTTCGACACCGCCCTCGAACCCGAAACGCTCCGGAGGCCCCGGTGCCGGGACCCGGCTGCCACGTCACGGCTGCGCCTCTGGGGTTGGGTTCGCCCGAGAAGGGAGGTTCCCGTCACGGCCCCAAGCCCGTGACGTGAGGGTCACCCCCCCCGGCACCCCCCCCAGCATCGTAACCGAGGGGGGTTTGGGGTCCTCGGGGGGGGTTGGTGGGTCACCTGGAGGGAGTTTTGGGGTCCCACGGGGGGGATTTGGGGTCCTCAGGGGGGATTTGGGGTCACCTGGAAGGGGTTTTTGGGTTCCACGGGGGGGGGGGGTTGGGGTCGCCTGGAGGGGGTTTTGGGTTGCCTGGAAGGGGTTTTGGAGTCCCAAGGGGGGGGTTGGGATCCCCTGGAAGGGGTTTTGGGGTCCTCAAGGGGGTTTGGGGTCACCTGGAAGGGGTTTTGGGGTGTCCCACAGGTTTTTTAGGGTCCCCCGGGGGGGGGGGGTAGGGTCTTCGGGGGGGGGGGGGGGGGGTGTGGGGCCCCCGGGGGGGGGGTTTTAGGGTCTCCCGGGGGGTCTTTAGGGTCACTGAGGGGAGCCCCTTGGGGCAGAGGAGGCTTTTAGGGCAGCTTGGGGGGGTCCCGGGGGGAGGGTCCCGGGGGGGGGGGTCCCGGGGGCCCGGTGGCTGCAGGGTCCCAGCAGGTCCCCAGCCCGGCCCCATGCCCGGGGTGTCCCCAAGGACCGCCCCCCCGAGCCCTGCCCTATACCGGGGGACACCGACAGCCCCGTCCGGTGACAGCGGGGTCCCCCAAGTCCCCCCGAGGTCCCCAACGTCCCCGTGACCTGTCCCCACCCCCGGGCACCGGTAGAAGCCCCG
>NW_023309715.1:0-2958 GCF_011077185.1 Oxyura jamaicensis
AAAATATCCTCTTCTAAGATAGTCTATGCCAAGGATGCATGGAGCATCCGGGCCAGTCACAATACGGTGTTTTTGCCACTCATTCCCAGTTAGACTCAGTTCAGCTTCCAATACAGTTAATTGCTGGGATCCTCCCGTCACTCCATAAATACTGATGGGTTCTGGCCCCTTATAGCCTGATGGCATTAGAGTACATTGTGCACCGGTGTCTACTAAAGCCTTATACTTCTGTGCGTCTGACGTGCCAGGCCATCGAATCCACACAGTCCAATAAACTCGATTGTCCCTTTCCTCCCCCTGGCTGGAGGCAGGGCCCCTCTAATCCTCGTCAGAATCTTCATTCTTGTGTTTAAAGGACTGCCTGCTGGAAGTTGGAGCAGCAAACTTTTCAGAGACCCCCTTTTTCCCAATTGTTTTCTTTTGCAACTCACGTACCCGTGCCTCTAGGGTCGCGGTGGATTTTCCATCCCATTTTCTCATGTCCTCTCCATGGTCACGTAGGTAAAACCACAGGATGGCCCGAGGTGTGTATCCACCATATCGTCTTCCTTGCACGGATGAGCGCTTACCCCTAATAGCAGAGACATTGGTTCGTACAGGAGGGGAGGAAAATAAACTCTCTTTAAGTTGCTGGACCTCTTCAGAGAGTTTCTCCAAAGTATTCTCTTTTAGTTGGTGGACCCTGGTTCGTTCAGGCGGGGAAGAAAATAATCTCTCTTCAAAGTGGTGGACTTTTTCAGAAAGTTTCTCCACAGCCGAAACGCAGGCCTGTAGGGAAGAGGAGAGGCTTTCTTCGTACTGCCGGAGTTGTTTAGCCACATCACCCACTGTGGGTTCCTCATCCTCTTTCCAGGCCATTATTGCCAATGAGCTGGCATATGATGATGGTGCACTCCGTACAAACTTCCGCCACATGGGTCGTGTACACTTGACTTCATCTGGATCTGTGGGTACTTGTCCATTGTCTGGGTCCTCATAAATCACCTCCCGTACGGCTAATTCCCTCAGGTACTGGATTCCCTTCTCCATAGTGGTCCACTTGTTTGGCAGACATACAAGTTCTTCCTTGTAGGGAAACCTTTCCCTTACAGCATACAGGAGACGCCTCCAGAGGCTGTGAGATCGTGCTCCATCTCCAATTGCTTTGTCAATGCCTGCATCTCTAGCAAGGGATCCCAGCCGCCTGGCTTCCTTGCCCTCTAATTCCACACAATTGGCTCCGGTATCCCAGCACCGGAGCAGCCAGGTGACAAGCTGCTCACCTATGCAGCGACCAAAATCTTTTCGCACATCTCGTAGCTCACGCTGGTATAGGTTTCGGGTAACTACTGTTGATTTTTCAACATCCCCATCTTCATCCTCCTGCTCCTCTGATAGCCCGACCTCATCTTCTCTACACCTAGACCTAGCAGAAGACTCTCTGCGTTCTAAACGACCTGAGTCTCTATACCATTTTTTCACCTTGTCTACAGGGGCAACTTGTACTGCTACAGCTCGTTTCTCTGACCCAACCACAGGGTCTGCCACAGGGGTTGGAACACCCTCTGCAGGGGCAACTTGCACTGCTACGGCTCGTTTCTCTGGCCCAGCCACAGGAGCTGGAGCGGCTGCAGGAGCTGGAGCTGGAACAGCTGCAGGAGCTGGAGCTGGAGCTGCAGGAGCTGGAGCTGGAGCTGTAGGAGCTGGAGCAGCTGCAGGAGCAGGAGCTGGAGCGGCTGCAGGAGCAGGAGCTGGAGTGGCTGCAGGAGCGGCTGCAGGAGCAGGAGCTGGGGTGGCTGCAGGGGCGGCTGCAGGAGCAGGAGCTGGGGTGGCTGCAGGAGCAGTTGCAGGAGGTGGAGCTGGGGCAGGAGCTGGAGCGGCTGCAGGAGCAGGAGCTGGGGTGGCTGCAGGAGCGGCTGCAGGAGCAGGAACTGGGGTGGCTGCAGGAGTGGCTGCAGGAACAGGAGCTGGGGTGGCTGCAGGAGCGACTGCAGGAGCAGGAGCTGGAGCGGCTGCAGGAGCTGGAGCTGGGGTGGCTGCAGGAGCGGCTGCAGGAGCAGGAGCTGGAGCGGCTGCAGGAGCAGGAGCTGGAGCTGGGGCGGCTGCAGGGTCTGTCACTCGGTTCATAGTAGCATCAATTGCAGCTCGATAGGCATAGGCCAGGCCCCAACATGCTACAGTGAGTTGTGTCACTTTGGAACTGCCAGAGTCATGACACTCTTTTTGCAAGCATTCTACCAGTTTTTTAGGATTTTGCAGTTGTTCAGGGGTGAATCTACAAAACATCGGAGGTGCCCACTGCTCTAGCCACCTGCCCATATCCTCCCACACTCCCTGCCACTCACAATTATCCCGCCTCAGGACAGATCTCTGCATGAGATCCCTAAGTAGTTGTTTAACCTTGAACAAAACCTGAAGCGCATTCAAGAGACATAACAACAAGAACATGCTGGTCTGAGTATCCCAAGGATATTCAACATCTTGGAGAGCTATCGTAACTAGCTCGGGGGATAAGAGGGTGCTGAAGGAGAAAGGGAGAGTGAACAAGTAAGGAAAAATATCTTTCCCTGTCCCCTTCACAGACTGGCTCCCTGATGGAAAAGGCAGTAGGTGTAATTGTTAATAGTTTCCGAGATATAGTTTCCAAAGTACAGAGTCGACGACAGTGCTGCGTACAAATACCAAGTTAGAGTCATGGCCAGATATTTCATCATATCGTAAGCTATTGCTACACAGCACAGTACCATAACGATCTTAAACCAGGGCCCGGAAAGGATAAACAGCACGACAGGGATCACATACAGCAAGTAACGTGCTATAAAATTCAGTTTGGAATACAGCCACAGCAGACTTGATATTAAAGCAATCAACATTCTGATTAGATCTGTCGTTATCTCAACCCTTCGTGCCCCACGTTGGGCGCCAAAAGAGCTGTTGTGGTTTAACCCGACTGGCAGCTAAACACCACACAGCCGTTCG
>NW_023309716.1:0-2238 GCF_011077185.1 Oxyura jamaicensis
CACTCGCAGGCCCAGCAGCCCCCCCCCCAGCGCGGCCCCTGGCAGAGCGGCCGGTGCTTGGCCAGCCCGCTGCGCAGGCGGAAGCGGCGCCCGCAGCGCTCGCAGGCGCGCCCGGCGCCCTCGTGGGTCTTCATGTGCTCCGTCAGGTGGTGCTTGAGCTTGAAGCGCTTGTGGCAGGCGGCGCAGGCGAAGGGCCGCAGGCTGAAGGTCAGCATGATGTGCCGGTCCCTCTTGGGCTTGACGGCGAAGCGCTTCCCGCACAGGCACCCGAAGCGCTTCCCGTCGGGGGCCGCCCCCAGCTTCACCGGTGCGTGCAGCGCCTGCCCGTGCGACGCCTGCGCCAGGATCTCGTTGCCGTGCAGGTCCACCGGCTTCCACGAGGGCTGTGGGAACGCGGACGCCATGCCGGCGCCGCCGCTATTCGACGGGATGATGTAGCTGACCTCCGCCGGGGAGAAGTCGCCGTGAGCCTCCGCCGCCGGTAGGAAGGTGGCGGCGGAGGTGGCGATGGCGGTGGTGGTGGCGATGGCGGCGGTGTCGCCGGCCTCCTGCTTGACGTAGAAGACCTTGGGGGTGCTTTCGGGAGGTGCCACCACGGCCCCGTCCTCCTCCTCCTCCTCCTCCTCCTCCAGCACTATCTGCAGGGCTTTGTCGCCATGGTGGTGGCGGTGGCGCCGGCGGCCTCCGCCCTCCTCCTCCTCTTCCTCCTCGTCCTCCTCCACGCAGATCTTGAGGACCTCGTCACCAGCATCCTTCAGCAGCGAGCCCAGCGACGACGTCGCTGCTGAGGCCATGTCAGCGGCCAGGCGGATCTTGAGGACCTCGTCACCACCATCCTTGGGGAAGGAGGCTGCCGCCGTGTCGGCCCACGCCGCTCCCTCGCCACCCCGCGCGGGCCACGAGGCCGCCACGGCCCCGTCCCCGCCGCGGACGCCACACGGCACCGCATCCCCACCGCCGCCTCGCCCGCTCGATGACGATGACGCTGTCGCCTCGCCGCCACTTCGCCCGGCCCAGCGGCATGGGCCCCCCTCCAGCTCCCGCAGGATCTCGGAGCACTGGTCCACCACGTGCCACATCTGCAAGCCGCTGGCCACCAGGAGGTGGCCGGGCAGGGCCTCCAGCAGCAGTGTCAGGCGCCCCGAGTAGATGAGGTGCAGGAGGCCCTCGAAAGCCTCGGGGTCGATGGCGGGGGGCAGCAGCAGGCGCCCCCCGTCCTGCAGCAGCAGCTTATCGTGGAAGAAGGGCGAGGCAGCGGCCAGGACGCTCTTGTGGGCTGGGAAGACGCGGCCGCCCACGTGCACGGCCACGTCACAGAACTTGCCCTCCAGCCGCAGGCGGTTCAGGGAGTCCAGCAGCGCCGCCGCGTGCTGCGGGAACGAGATCTGCACGCGGCCACCCTCCGCCGCCATCCTGGGCACCGCTCACCTGAGAAGGGGGATGGGGACGTCACCGGGCGGCCCCGTTGAGACGTGGATGGGGTGTCCCGTTGGCCCATGGGGTGCTCCGCTGCCTCGTGGATTGCTGTCGCCCCACAGGGTGTCCTAGTGCCCCGTGAGATGCCCTATTGCCCCCTGGGGTGCTCTATTGCCCCATTAATTGTTCTACTGCCCCAGAAGGTGCCCCATTGCCCCACAGGGGGTCCTGTTGCCCCATGAGATGCCCTATTGCCCATGGTGTGTCCTGTTGTCTCATGGATTGCTTTGTCATCCCACGGGGTGCCCTACTGCCCCATGGGGTGCCCTACTGCCCCCTGGGGTGCCTGTTTGCCCCACAAGATGCCCCATTACCCCATGGCGTGCCCTATTTGCCCTCTTCTGCATCCTATACCCCATGGGCCATCCTATTGCCCTAGGGGGTACCCATTTTGACCCAGGGAGTGCCCTATTTGCCCCACGAGATACCCCATTACCCCCCAGCGTGCCCTATTTGCCCCCTGCACCACCCTATTGCCCCCCGAGATGCCTTATTTGCCCTATAGGGTGTGTGTTTTGCGCCCTGTCCCTGCTATTGCCCCCCGGGGTGCCCCACTTGCCCCCTGGGGTGCCCCTTTTGCCCAGTGGGGTGCCCCCTTGCCCCACCCCACCCCCATCACGTGACCACGCGCCCCGCTCTCGCTCACCCCCCGGCCACCAGCGCCCTGCGAGCGGTGACACAGCCGCGGGCGCCCCGCCCCCTCCGCCCCTTACATCACTGGGGAAGCCACGCCCCCCTCCGCCAAACCCCACCCACTGCGTG
>NW_023309717.1:0-2113 GCF_011077185.1 Oxyura jamaicensis
GGACACGAGGATGTGGGGACATGGGGACGTGGGGACGCGGGGACACGAGGACACAGGGACATGGGGATGCGGGGACAGGAGGATGTGGGGACGCGGGGATGCGGGGACATGGGGACACGGGGACGTGGGGACGCGGGGACGTGGGGACACAAGGACACGGGGACGCGGGGACGCCCCCCCAGTAATCTCGCTGTCCCCCCCCCGCAGGGCGAGACGTTCACGCGCAGTGCGCGGGCGGTGGCTCGGCAGCAGCGCGCGGGGCACCGGCGGTGGCGCCTGGTGCTGGGGGGGGCGGTGGCCGCGGGGCTGCTGCTGCTGCTGGCCATCGCCCTGGGGCTGGGGCTCGCCCCCCGCGGGCCCCCCGCGCCCCCCGGCCCGGCCCCCCCGGCCACCGGCAGCCCCCCGACCCCGCCGTGACACGGCCCCCGGGGAGACCCTACGGTAAATAAAGAGCTGGAGCCGCTCCGCGAGACCCTACGGTAAATAAGAGTGATGGGAGACCCTACAATAACAAACCGCCTGGAGCTGATCCGGGAGACCCTACGGTAAATAAACACCTGGAGCTGCTTCAGGAGACCCTACAGTAAATAAGACAGTGATGGGAGACCCTACAATAACAAACCACCTGGAGCTGCTTCAGGAGACCCTACGGTAAATAAACACCTGGAGCTGCTTCAGGAGACCCTACAGTAAATAAACACCTGGAGCTGCTCCAAGGAGACCCTACGGTAAATAAGAGTGATGGGAGACCCTACAATAACAAACCGCCTGGAGCTGCTTCAGGAGACCCTACAGTAAATAAACACCTGGAGATGCTCCAGGAGACCCTACGGTAAATAAGAGTGATGGGAGACCCTACAATAACAAACCACCTGGAGCTGCTCTGGGAGACCCTACCATAAATAAACACCTGGAGCTGCTTCAGGAGACCCTACAGTAAATAAACACCTGGAGATGCTCCAGGAGACCCTACGGTAAATAAGAGTGATGGGAGACCCTACAATAACAAACCGCCTGGAGCTGCTTCAGGAGACCCTACGGTAAATAAGACAGTGATGGGAGACCCTACAATAACAAACCACCTGGAGCTGCTTCAGGAGACCCTACAGTAAATAAACACCTGGAGCTGCTCTGGGAGACCCTACAGTAAATAAACACGTGGAGCTGCTTCAGGAGACCCTACGGTAAATAAACACCTGGAGCTGCTCTGGGAGACCCTACAGTAAATAAGACATCACTGCAAGTGATGGGAGACCCTACAATAACAAACCACCCGGATCTGCTCCAGGAGACCCTAAATTAAATAAGCCAGCACTGCGAGTTCTGGGAGACCCTACAATAACAAACCAACAAGAGCTGCTTGGGGAGACCCTACAAAAATAAGCTACCACAACAAGCACTGGGAGACACTACAGTAACAAGCCACCAGGAGCTGTTTTGGGAAGACCCTACAATAATAACCCAGTAGGAACCCCCTCTGGGAGACCCTACAATAACAAACCACCAGGAGCTGCTCCAGGACGACCCTACAATAAACAAACACCAGGACCTGCCTGGGGAGACCCTATAAAAATCAGCCACCACAACAAGCACTGGGAGACCCTACAATAACAAACCACCAGGAGCGGCTCCAGGGAGACCCTACAATAAATAAGGGTGCTTTCGGGAGACCCTACAATAACAAACCGGTAGGAACCTCCACTGCGAGACCCTACAATAACAAACCACCAGGAGCTGCTCCAGGGACACTCCACAATAACAAACCAGCAGGACCCTCTCTGGGAGACCCTACAATAAATAAGGCTGCAGGGTCTGCTTTATGAAGGTCCAATGACAACAACCCACCAGGGCTCGTTGTTGGGAGACCCTACAATAACAAACCACCGTGCCTTGCGCCAGGGAGACCCTACAATAGACCCATGGGGCCTGATCTGGGGAGGCCCTACAATAACAGCCCCGTGGGATCCGCTGCAGGGAGACCCTACGATAACAAACCAGCGCGACGTGCTCCAAGAAGACCCTACAATAATACACCAGCACGACTTGCTCCAGGGAGACCCTACAATAACAAACGGCCACATCTCACCCCCAGGAGACCCTACAATAACAAACG
>NW_023309718.1:0-1106 GCF_011077185.1 Oxyura jamaicensis
TCTGGGTGTGTTTTGTGTGTTTGATCTGCATGTTGTATAGACTGAAGTTGAGGGCAATCCTCAAGTTTTGTGCTAGGTGGTCTGAGGGAGGCAGAAGCAGACTTTGATGATAAAGTGCTAAGCAGCAGTGTGTCCGGGGGCAGTAGTATTTCTACTACTAGGGGGCAGGACCTCTTTCGATGACCCAAGCATCTCCTCCCACAGGAAAGAAGCATCTCCTTGGAGGACTCAAACCCCTTCCTGGAGAACAGGAACCCGTTGGGACCCATCCATCTCCTCCTCCTCCTCCTTGTCCTCCTCTATGTCTTCCTCCTCCTTCTCCTCCTCTTCCTGCTCCTCGTCCTCCTCGTCCTCCTCGTCCTCCTCGTCCTCCTCGTCCTCGTCCTCCTCCTCGTCCTCCTCGTCCTCCTCCTCCTGCCATCCCCCACACTCTGTTTCCCGTTGTCCCCGTTGGCCCTTTTATAGGGAGGGGAAGACACACCCCCTATTGATGACAAGCCAGTTGCAATACAGCTAAGAATGGCTAGCCAGCCAATCAGGGCCAGGCAACGCATCACAGGGAGTCATGAAGACGCTGGGACCAGACAGAAAAGATCCTATGAATCTTTTGCTGCTCTGAAACATAAAAGAGCACTCCCGATGTTTGTAGAATCAACATGTTGTTACAAGTTACAGCTAAATATTCTTTGCAGACAGTTAAGTAAATTCTTGGCAGATCCATCTTAATCACTTAAAGGGAAGCTGCCTCTCAGCTGGGTTGTTTTGTTTTTTTATTATTATTGTTCTTGGCTTGAAGATAAGTAAGTTTCATTTCAGGATCTCATGCAACAGAACATCTCTTCCTTTAGAGACAGCTCATGTAAATGTGATATGCAAGTTTTCTTCCAAACTGTAGGTTAGTATTGTTCATAATCACCTGTTAGGTAATTTGAAAAGGATATTTATCATCTTCCTTGTCTAGGTTTTCCAGCAATGAATAGCCGAGTATTGTCAAATATCCAGCGTCCACTGGAGAGACATCTAAAAGAAAGAAATATACGGCAGGTTGAGGAGGACAAAGCTACAAAGTAGAAACTAACAAACAAACAAACAAAATAATTCAAAAA
>NW_023309719.1:0-3413 GCF_011077185.1 Oxyura jamaicensis
GCTTTTTCTCCTGCACGGACAGATGCAAGGACCTTCCGTCCATCGATTTAAAAAATGTAAGAACATAGCATCCTTTATCTATCTTTTCCTAGGGTTCACACTCCTTCTCTCCCTTCTTTGTTTTAGAAGCTGTCCTGGTTTAGTTAGGATAGAACTAATTTTCCTCCCAGTAGCTGGTAGAGTGCTATGTTTTGGATTTAGAATGAGACTAATGTCGATAACACCCTGATGTTTTAATTGCTGCAGAGCAGTGCTTATACTAAGCCAAGGACTTTTCAGCTCCTCACTCTGTCCTGCCAGCGGGCAGGCTGGGGGCGCAGCAGGAGCTGGGTGCAGCAAGAGCTGGGAGGGGACAGACCCAGGACAGCAGACCCAAACTGGCCAGAGGGGTATTCCATCCCATCTGATGTCATGCTAAACAATGCACAGGGGCGGCTAGCCGGGCTGGGGGGGCCAGCTGCCTGGGGACAGGCTGGGCATCGGTCAGCGGGTAGCAAGCAACTGCACCGTGCATCACCCGCTCCGTACACATCATCATTATTTTTTTCTGTCCCAATAAACTGTCTCAATCTCAACCCACAGGCTTCAGTTTTTCTCGTTTCTCTCCCCTATCCCACGGAGGGGGGGAGGATGAGCAAACGGCTGTGTGGTGTTTAGCTGCCGGCCAGGTTGAACCACAACAGAAGCATACATAAATTGATACAAAGGAACACTTAAATAATACAACTGGACACAAAAAATATACATTTTTAGAGAAATTCACATCAGTAATTGTATCAAGCTTTCTTCTGTACTACGGGGTCCTGAAAATTTGGGACTAAAACATCAGCTTTGTAATGTAATGTAAAAGGGTTATCATGACAGTCCTCAAAGGCCACTCTATAGCACACTGACATATTCA
Source organism: Oxyura jamaicensis (assembly GCF_011077185.1). NCBI lineage: Eukaryota > Metazoa > Chordata > Aves > Anseriformes > Anatidae > Oxyura > Oxyura jamaicensis. Next base: position 902 of record NW_023309719.1, read on the forward strand.
AGGCTATCAGCTTATATTTCAGTCTGTGTATTCAAGTTTTGAGGTCCTTCTATGATTATGCAAACATCAGAAATATAGTGGTATAATAAATGGCACTTATGAAAGCCGAGCTTTAGAGCCAATATTAAATTTTGCAGGCTCAAAACACCAACTTAATATGTAAACAAGTATTTGATACTTCTGTTTGTTCAAAAATAGAGTAAATGCACTTACATAAGAATAACTTTCACTTTTCAACAAGCGTGCTCGTGATTTTTATATTAGTACAAACTTAAAAACAAACAAACAAACAAACAAAACCACCATATGACTTTTTAAAACCAATGATACCAATTCACCTTTCCCCTACTTGAGTACATTTCCATTAAGGCTTTGAATCATCTGACCCACGATTTTACAACATTCAAATGAATGGCTCCACAAGGATGCTGGTATGTCTCACTGAGACTTAGCATGAATAGAATTAAAGCTCACCACCTTCAGGAAACAGAAAATCACACACTTATGCCCTAACTATATTCCTTTTTGTCTCCAAACCAGAACATCAAGTTTAATAGTAACAGTATTTCATGGCAGAAGATGAGTACTTTTTAATCAATTCTATTTTATTAATTAATATTATTAATTTAATGGCAACAGCTTTGGAGAAACTTCCAGTTTTTGTTGTACAACACTGCTTTCTGGTGGTGATTCAGGCATGGGGAGTTCATTCAGTTCAACGCGCTGTCAGTATAGCCCCACTTTTCCCCTTTAATAGCTCCAGGGCCCGACATAAAGCATACAGCTCACAAGCCTGAGCCGACCGTGATGGACTCAAAGGTCCTGACTCCACAGGTTCTAGGTTCTTATTAATTATTGGATATCCTGATTTGACCGTTTTATCACATAGTACTGAACCATTTTCAATTTGCTCCCTTTTCTCTGGTCCCGGGACTTCAATTTTGTCTGATCCATCTAGGAATTTTACTGTGGCAATTCCTACAGCCCCTTGGTTACCCAGTAAGAGTGTCTTGCAGGGGGACCTATCACCCACCCACGAATCCTATAGGAATTGCTTCGGTCCTTCACCGGCCAAGTCCCTCGCGGGAGATTGGAACCGCAGTTAGAAGACCTCCACACTCACTTTGGAACTAGGTTCCGTCTCAGTCACACTCTTACACTCACAGGCAACCGAATCCCACCCAACCGAACGGTACACACTTCAAATACTCACGACTCCGTCGTCTTCGTTCGGATCTTCGCGCACAGAATTACGGGCAAAATCCAATGCTGCAGTAGGCAAGGGAGCTCATAAACAAAATCAAATTCTTTGCTTGCCTTTTCAGGTTCAGGATGGTGTTAGTCCCGACCTGACTCGAACAGGAGCCACCAAATGGTGGGGCGCCCCTCCTAGATCCAGTCAGAATTCAGGAACCAAGACCATCCCGGACGAGCCCCCAATTGTGATAAATGATTGAGTCCCAAATAGGATTTTTTGTGATTTACTAAGGGAATAGAGGCAAGCAAACAGCGCCGGGTGCACTGGGAGTCTCTGCTCTACCAGGACGCACACCTGTTACAGCAGGCGGTTGATTTTTATGCTCCTAGACTAATACATATTCATCACTATTCCTAGAAAAGGCAGGGTTATTATAATTAGTTCCTGGAATCCAAACCCTCTCTGGACGCATGCGTATCAGTCTCTGGTGGTCTTTCTGGGGGTCTCTTGTGCTGAAGGCTCCTAGTCTTCCTCCCAGGCTTTGTCCTTTGGTCGTCCTTCAACTCCCCCTTTCTCCTTATTTGGTGGATCTCTTTGCTGGTTATCAGAGGCTTGAGCAGCGTCCCATGCAAAAGTCTGCAGTTTCCTAAAAAAAACTCCTTGGTCCTTTTATCTCCCAGACTAGAGTCTCAATGTTCGCCCTTCAAACCCTCTATGTACACAAATTGCTGGATCGTTCCTTTGCACGATACAAGAACTATGTACACGAATCACTCTGTTTTTCTTAAATAGGAGCTCATCATGTGGCCCTAGTATTGTTCCATACTGACACGAATCAAGTAAACACATTTCACAATTAAGAAATAATAATTAAGCAAAACAATACAAATCACAGACTAATAAGGATTCTTCTGGTGGGGATTAAATATTCCTAAACACCCGGGCCCCCCCCCCCCCTTCTCCCACTTCCACGGGGTGTTCCCTGGAAACACTCCAATTCCGGGTAATCCAATCCCTTTTACTCATTAATGCATTAAGAATTCTTCTAAGGAGAAGAACGGTGAAGGTTTACAATGGATAGTTTTAACGGTTTTACCCTGAAAAGTCTCTGTTAATGCAGTCTCCCCGGTATCAGGGCTAACTGATGCTTTTACCCGGGTACGAGTCCACCCTTTCTCAGCCCTTCTTCCTGCCGTCTCAGTAACCGGGAGCACTCGGAACAGTCCTTCCCACGCAGGCTGCAGCTTCGATTCTCTCCACATTCACAATCTCCTGCTCGGAAGGGATGGATCAGGACCCTAACCCTAACCCTTA
>NW_023309720.1:0-4020 GCF_011077185.1 Oxyura jamaicensis
GGGGGCAAAAAACGGGGGCTGACGGTGCTGGGCTCTGCTGCGAGCCCAACCCCGGTGCCATAAAACACGTGGGGACAACAGAGGGGACACGGCAGGTCCCCATGTCCCCGCGGCCCCTCCTGGCTCGATCCCTGGGGCGCCCGGCTCTGTGCACCCCGGGGATGGGTCCTGGGGGGGATTTGGGGGGATTTGTCCCAAAAAACGGCCCTGGGAACCTGCCACGGGGTTGCCCCCCCCCGTGTGGGGACGTACCTGGCACCGGCTCGGTGTGTTTGCTGTCCTCCTTCGGGTTCCACTCGGGGCTGGGACAGGACAATTTCCCGTCTGGTTTTCTGCTCCAGTTTCCTGGTTCCTCCCCCCCCCCCCCCCCCCCCCGGTAATAAAACGCCAAAGCTCGCGCTGGAAACGCTGCCAGGGAGCAGGGGTTTTCGTCCGTGGAAAAACGATTATTATTATTGTTATTTCGGGGTTGATCAAAGAAAAAAAGCTCCCCAGAGCAGAGCGGGAGCTGAGAGCTGCACCTCGGGTGGTCCCCGGGGAGCCCCCAGCGCGCCCCCGGCCCCGGGGGTCCGCCCGGCCTCGGGGCAGGGCTCAGCGGGGCCCTTCCTGCAAACCTGGAACTGACCCCCCCAGCCCCCTGGGTCTGGTCCCCGAGTCCCCCGGGATCCCTGATCCCGTGGGTTCCGTCCCTGGGGTCAGATCGCGCAGCCCTCCCCGGGACCTCGTGTGCCCCCCTCGCCCCCGATCCAGTCCCAAATGCCCCCCTGGGATCCAGTCCCCGTTCCCTGCAGGAGCTGCCCCCCATCTGCCCCGGGATCCAGTCCCGGATCCCCTAGGACCCAGTGCCCTTGGGATCCCACCCCTGATCCCCCCGGGATCAACTCCCCGACCCCACTGGGATCCATCACCCCATCCTCTCCAGCCCCCAGCCCTCGCCCTCCGGCACCTCCGCCCTTCCCCACCCCAAGGGTGCCGGGTGCCACGGGGCAGGGACGGTGCCAGCGGCGCCGGCACCCACCGGGGGGGCTCCCCGGGCCCCCACCGCTGACGCCTCTCTCCTCTCTCCCCGCAGCTCAGCCCCGCGGGGCCGCCCCGGATGCCCCATCCAGCCCCGTCCCTGGCTCCCCGCGGGCCGGCTGCGGCCCCCCCGGGCCCCCCGCGATGCCGAGCGATCCGCGGGGAGGCCATGAGGCCGTCGCCGGCCTCCGGCACCCGCGGGCTCTGGTGCGTGGTGCTGCTGGCGCTGGCGGGGACCGCGGTGTTGCTGCCGTGCCGCTTGGCCGACCGCAACCAGACGGGGCTGTGCAAGGGGCTGAGCCTGGCGCAGGTGCCCCGCGGCTTCCCCGGCGGCCTCCGCAGCCTGGATTTGTCCTACAACAAGCTGCAGGAGATCACGGCCGGCGACTTCGCCGGCCTGACGCAGCTGCGGAGCCTGGACCTGGGCTTCAACAACATCTCGCGCATCGCGCCCGACGCCTTCCTCTCCAACGTGCTGCTGGAGCAGCTGCGGCTCTTCAACAACTCCCTGGCCCGCATCCCGGCCCCGGCGCTGCGCCCTCTGGCCAACCTCCGCTGGCTGGACATGTCCAACAACCCGTACCGCAGCGCGGCGCTGGACGGTGTCTTCGGCACGCTGCGGCGCCTGCGGGTGCTGTCGATGGGGGGGCCGCTGCTGCGCGACGTCGCCCGGGGGGACTTGGCCGCCCTGAAGGACACGGCCCTGCAGAAGTTCGCCCTCAAGTCGGCCTCCAGCCTGCGGCGCTACGAGGCCGGGGCGTTCTCGTGGCTCAACACCACCGAGCTGTGGTGCGACATGGCCCTGGACGAGAGCGCGGCGGCGCTGCCCGCGATGCTGCGGGATCTGCGGGGCAAGGCGCTCGACTACCTGCGCTTCCGCAACCTCTTCGAGTTCACCTACTACCAGGGCGCCGAGGACCCCTTCTCCGGCCTGGCCGAGCTGCGGGCCACCAAGCTGGTCTTCTACCGGGGCAAGTTCAACGAGAACCTGCTGCGCCTGGCCCTGCTCAACGTGCAGAGGTCCCGCGTCCGCCAGCTGGAGCTGGTGGCCATCGACTTCGCCCGCTCGCCGCAGTGGAACAGCTCCGGCGTGGGCGCCGTCGCCCCGCGGCTCGACCGCCTGCTGCTGCAGGACATCAGCAACCCCGACGTGCTGCGCTTCGACTGGACCTTCACCTGGCTGAGCGGCGTGGCCGCCCTCTCCATCGTCAACGTCAACTTCAACTACGTGCCCTGCGACGCCTGGGGCGAGATGCGCAGCGTGGAGCTCCTCAACATCTCCCGCAACCGCCTGGAGGACGCGTACATCTACAACCAGCGCTGCCACTACCACGGCGTCATGCCCAAGCTGGAGAACTTGGTCCTGGCCAACAACCGGCTGCAGAGCTTGGCCACGGTGGCCTCGCTGACGAGCACGTGGCCCCGGCTGGCCTTCCTGGATGCCAGCCACAACGCCCTGGGGAGCCTGCAGGAGACGTGCCAGTGGGGGCACGCCTTGCGCTGGCTGGCCCTGCACCACAACAGGGTGACAGCGGCCACCTTCGGGTGCCTGCCCACCACCCTGGAGTACCTGGACCTCTCGCACTCGCAGCTCGACCGCCTGGACATGGGCTACTTCACCCGAAGCCCCCGGCTGCGGGTGCTGCTGCTGAGCGGCAACAAGATCAAGTTCATCCCGTCCGAGTGGAGCTGCTCCAGCTTGGAGGTGCTGGCGATCGACGGCAACTCCTTCGGCGTCATCACCCGCGGCTCCTTCATCAACATGCCGCGCCTCGTTAACCTGACGGCCGGCAACAACCCCTACCACTGCACCTGCGACCTCTACGGCTTCTTGCAGGAGACGCGGCGGCGGGGCCGGCCCCGCCTGGGCGACTGGCCCCACAACTGGACCTGCTACCACCCCGAGGCTCTGCTGGACACCCCGGTGGCCTCCTACGCCCCGCGGCCGCTGGAGTGCGACGTGCCGGCGCTGGTGGCCGTGGCGGCGGCCAGCACGGCGGTGGCGGTGGCGGCGTGCGCGGCGCTGTGCTGGAAGCTGGAGGCGGGCTGGTACGTGCGGGCCACGTACCGGCTGCTGCGCGCCAAGTACCGCGCCAGCCACGCCGGCGCCGCGCGGCGCTGCGCCTACCACGCGTTCATCTCCTACAGCCGCGCCGACGCCGAGTGGGTGCGCCGGGAGCTGCTGCGGCGGCTGGAGAGCGCCGAGCCCCCCTACCGGCTCTGCATCCACGAGCGGGACTTCATGCCGGGCCGCTGGATCATCGACAACATCGTGGAGAACATCGAGAACAGCGCCAAGGTCATCTTCGTCCTGTCCCGCAGCTTCATCGACAGCGAGTGGTGCAACTACGAGCTCTACTTCGCCCACCAGCGCGCGGTGGGGCTGGGCTACCAGGACGTCATCCTGGTGGTCAAGGAGCCCATCGACGCGCGGGGCTTGCCGCGGAGGTTCGCTCGCCTGCGGAAGATGCTGGGCTCCAGGACCTACCTGGAGTGGCCCCGCGAGCCCGGCCGCCAGCCCTTCTTCTGGATGCAGCTCCGCAGCCTCCTGGGGACCCCCGGGGGGCTCAGCCCTGGAGGTGGCGAGGAGGAGACGGACGTGGATGCCACCAGCACTGCCACCGCCACCAGCACCAGCGTCACCGCCACCAGCACCGCCGTCACCGCCACCACCAGCACTGCCACCAGCACCAGTGTCACTGCCACCAGCACTGCCACCAGCACCGCCGTCACCGCCACCAGCAGCACGTAGCCGCTGCCCAAGCTCCGCGTCCCACCCTAGGCAACGGCTCCGGCGTGGTTTCGGGGTGCCCTCCCCCCTCTCCAGGCACCCTGGGGTCCTGGAGCAGCCCCTGCCTCAGTTTCCCCAAGCGGAGCCGGGCAGGGAAGGGGGCACCGAGGTCCCCAAAGGCTCGCAGGAGGGCAGGAGATGGAGACGGCGTCCAGGAGGTGGCGGTGCCGCCCGGCCGACGTGGCCCGGTCCCTCCATCCACACTGCGCCCC
>NW_023309721.1:0-5465 GCF_011077185.1 Oxyura jamaicensis
CCCTGTAGGTAAGGACAAGGTCCAGAAGCAGCCCCCACCTTGTCGGCTCCTCCACCACCTGCCTCAGAAAATGGTCTTCAGCACATTGTAGGAACCGTTTGGACTGCACATGCCTGGCTGAGTTGCTTACCCAACAGATGTCTGGGTAATTGAAGTCCCCCATGAGTACCAGCATCCGTGATCTTGAAGCTGCTACCAGCTGCTTGTAGAAGGCCTCACCGACCTCATCCTCCTGATCTGGTGACCTATAGTACACCCCCACAACAGTGTCCCCCATACCAGCCCACCCCTTAATTGTCACCCACAAGCTCTCCACTTGTCCTTCACCCTCCCCCAGGTGGAGCTGGGTATACTCTAATTGCTCTGTCACATAAAGGGCAACCCCACCCACTCACTTCCCCAGCCTGTCTTTCCTAAAAAGGACATAGCCCTCCATGACAGTGTTCCAGTCATGCGAGCTGTCCCACCATGTCTCTGTAATTGCAAGGAGGTTGTGGCCCTGAGACCGAACACAGATCTCAAGCTCATCCTGTTTATTTTCCATGCTCTGAGCATTGGTATAAAGGCATTTTAGGGAAGCAGCAGGTGCAGTTACCCCTGGAGGGATGCAAGAAGAAGATTCCAGATGGGGTATCAGGATTGTTACCTTCTCTGAGGATTCTTCAGACAAGCCTATGGGACAACTCAGAGGTTTTTCCCTACTATCTTCAACAGTGCCATTTGTCTCATAGGCCAACTGCTCCTTGCATCACTTTTCCTTACACCAGACATAAGTCTTCAGCTGCATATTACAGCTCCTTTGCACCAGCTCCCACCTGCTTTCCTTAGAAACCTGTCTGCACTAAGGTGCAGAAGGGTTTTTTCCTACTTCAGACGAAAGAACATGAAATCATGCTGCAATTTTCCAAAAATACAGAGCAAGCTCCTCATCTTGTATGCCTCCTGCGAGGTTTACCTTTCCAAAACGATGATGGCACAAGACCTATTTTACACTGATAGATAGGAAATTATAAATAATAGTGTTAGTATTAACCCATATTATATAAATTCAATGATAAATAATGAGTTTCTTGCTAAGGAAACTATTAGACAGATTCTTGATATATGGGCAAACTAGGCTGCTTCTATCTGAAGCTCAAAGCAAAAACTGGGTCGGTGACAGCGGTCTGAATGATCAAAGAGTAAGGGGAGGGCAAACCAGGAGAATTATAGGAAGTGCATAGGGAGGATTGAAACATTTGAGGTAATGAGTAGTTTCTCTTTTACTTAAGTACTAAAGAAATTACTGGGTATTCAGGCAGAGTTTTGCTGTCAGACACTAAGCCAGAAGGACATGCAATAGACCAGAGCCCTTTGGAGGATTCATATGGAGCCAGGTGGAGATACCAGAGCACGTCCACTGCCAGCAGTTACTTTGTCCCAGTTACTCCAGCCTAGCCCAAGACATGAAACCCCTTCAAAGACAACACCCTAGTTTAGTGGGTTCTTGGGGTTCACCTAAAGTTGAAATGGCCACTGGAAAACCCAATATACTCTCCCTTATTCCTGGTTGATGGCTGAACACCCATTTACCATCATGGGTCATCTGTGGCAAACTCAGGTTGAAAGACTCATGAGCAGGACACTTCAAATGGCTGAGGCAGAACCCATCAGCTTGCCCCACTTTGGGAAATCATTCCCTTCCAACTAGGAATATGAAAGTGAAAAATATGAAATGTTCTGTCAGGTCAATACACAGAGTAAGGGAAAGACATAGGTATTGTGCTGTAGTGTCAGAAGGCAAAAAGCATTGCAGTGTGCCTCAGACTAATCAAGGAGACCTAATCCAGTTCAACTATGAGATAAAGCAGAGTGAAGGACATTGAATTGTGTCCTAACATGAAGAAGGATCTAGATCACTGGTGAAGGAACTATATTTCTTTGCTATAACCAATGTGAATTACACAAGTACCACAACAACATCAGGTAACTGATCCCACCTTGGCTCTCTCCTCCTGTGTGGCGGGGGGAGGGAGCTGAGAGCCAAGGGACGCATTTGGATATGGAAGGTGAGGCCCAGCAGAGAGCGCTTTTTGTGCCATCATCCATGCAAATTACAAAAGAACACATCAAATAAAGGTAACCTGTCCCACCCTGGCTCTGTCACACCATGGGGCGGGGAGGGAGGGGGGATCTTTTTCACTTTCAGCCTCTTTTTCAGAGAGGCTTTGCCCTCTCCCTGCACACCACAGGGCAGAACCTGGCCCTGGATGCTCCATGACCTTGCAGGTCCTGGCAGGCTGCAGGGAGGGGACAGATGCCCTGGGCCCCCTTCCTGCTCTGCCCAGGACAGCAAGGGCCTAGAGTGGCCTCCTCTCCCCTGCCAATGCAGCTCTGGGCTCTCCTCACACAGCCCTGGCTCTGCAGCACTAAGCCCTGCTGGGAGCCCTCCCCTGCATGCTCCCACTGCTCCCCGATGCTGCTGTTGCCCCTGCCCGCCCCTGCCCACCTCCCTGCCCTCTCCCCAGCCCAGCCCAGCCCAGCCCAGTAGCCCAGGCTGGGCTGGCCCCTGGGTGGTGCCCACCACAGGCTGCTGCAAGGCTCTGGGCACGGCCACCACAGCCCCAGCCCCTTGCAAGGCACGGCAGCTGCTGGGACAAAGGCGGATCTGGGCCTCCCCAGCAGCTCCCAGGCTGGGGCCAGCTGTGGCTCAGGAAATGGAGGTCTGTGGAGCTGCAGGAGCCCTTGTCTCTTGCCTGGGAGATCCCCAGCACAAGCGGGGCCAGCCCTGCTCCCCAGGCCAGCACAAGAGGCCTGGCCCAGGCACAGAGCAGCCTGCCCTGAGCCTGCACAAAAAGCTTTCTCTTCTCCTTTACCCATCTGTTCAGGCCCAGAAATGCTGCCCTGCTCTTCCCCAGGGCCATCCCTGCTCCCAGAGAGCCTTGCCTAGGGCACTGTGTCCATGATGGTCTGGACGGCCATTGCTGCTTCCCTCCCTGTCCTTCTCGCAGGGCCCTGAGCTGGTGGGGCTGCTGTGCAGAGCCAGGGGCTGTGGTGCCCTGGGACCCTGTGGGGACTCTCTCCTGCCCGTGCACTCAGGGTGCTGGACAAATGCTGCACCAGACCTCGCCCATGAGGCTTCAAAGAGGGTCTCCTCAATTATAATGTGGTTTTATGGGCCTTCACTTGCTGGCTCTTCACCACCTCCGCTGGCATTGCAGAGCCCTCCTTAGCCCACAGAGTCCTCTGATTCGCCTTTTCCTGTGCAAAAATCATCTTTGGATGGTCATTAATTTATGAAGTTTTAATCACTACCCAGTGACCATGTTGTCTCCGGGTTTCCATATCTCCTGGCAGCTCCAGATTCTTCTCCAGGCTGGTATCATCAATCCGCCCCACTGCAGTGTGCCTAGTCCCATGAAGAGGAATCTGAGACCAGTTGTTGTCTGATTAGACAGGTGAGGCCACAAAGGGAGCTCTTGGTTCAGTGCTTGGGATAGCAAGGGAACAATGTGGAAGCTAAAGCAGAGCAGCATTGAAAAGGCTACGTCCTGCTGCTGGCCATGGCCATGGCTCCAGGGAAGCAGCAGCCCTGACCCAAAGGCAGCAAAGAGGCAGAGCCCAGTGGGCAGTGAGGGGCAGCCCCGAGGGCCACCGGGGCTGCTCCCCCAGCTCCAGAGGAGATGGGAAGAGATGTCAGCTGAGACCAGTGAGGTTCTCATGGATTATTTATTGTCTATACCTACAGAGGAAGCCTAGTTCTATAAGTATATTAGATGACCTGATCAAAGAAAATAAAATAATTAACAGGAAGGCTGTTGAGATTAATATTTAACTAAAATGTTATCACATACTTGCTAAAATAATAGTAAAGAATATTAATAATGAAATATTCTCTGAACTCTTTTTGGATATGCTAGGAGAATTAATAAATTGATGAGAACTTTACTGATGCTTTAAGAAACATGTTAATTGTTTGTTTATAACATCCTTCAGTTCCTGGTTCCTCATGCTGTAGATGAGGGGGTTCAGTGTTGGAGGTACCACAGAGTACAGAAATGACACCACCAGATCCAAGGATGGGAATGAGTTTGAAGGGCGCTTAAGGGAGGCAAAGGTGATAGAGCTGACAAATATGGAGACAACAGCTAGGTGAGGGAGGCATGTGGAAAAGGCTTTGTGCCGACCCTGTACAGAGGGCATCCTCAGCACTGCCCTGAAGATCTGCACATAGGACAGCACAATGAAAACAAAACAACCAAGGACTAAAGAAATGCTACACACCAGTGCCCCAGCTTCCCTGAGGTAGGCATCTGAGCAGGAGAGCTTGAGGATGTGGGGGATTTCACAAAAGAACTGGTCCACAGCATTGCCTTGGCAGAGGGGCAGGGAAAATGTATTGGCCGTGTGCAGGGCAGCATTGAGAAAGCCACTGCCCCAGGCAGCTGCTGCCATCTGGGCACAAGCTCTGCTGCCCAGCAGGCTCCCATAGTGCAGGGGCTTGCAGATGGCAACGTAGCGGTCGTAGGCCATGACAGTGAGGAGGGAATACTCTGCTCCAAGCAAGAATACAGAAAATAAGACTTGTGCAGCACATCCTTGATAGGAGATGGCCGTAGTGTCCCAGAGGGCATTGGCCATGGCTTTGGGGAGAGTGGTGGAGATGCAGCCCAGGTCGAGGAGGGCGAGGTTGAGGAGGAAGAAGTACATGGGGGTGTGGAGGCGGTGGTCACAGGCTATGGCGGTGAGGATGAGGCCGTTGCCCAGGAGGGCAGCCAGGTAGATGCCCAGGAAGAGCGCGAAGTGCAGGAGCTGCAGCTCCCGTGTGTCTGTGAATGCCAGCAGGAGGAACTCTCTCATAGAGCTGCTGTTGGGCATTTGCTGTTTCTGGTTATAGGGTCCTGCCCAAAGAGTAAAAATGCAGTAAGTTAGTACAAGATTATTTGATAATAATTAATTCAGTTTTGGCCTCTCAAGCAGACATTGCTCAGGTCCCTTTTTGAGTTATAACTGACACTGACTGAGGGTGTCCCTGGAATAAAGGGACTTTGTTGTGGTCAATGTAGTAGTCAGTCCTCATCTATAGCAATAAGGAAAGGGGAACATGTGATAATCCTTTATTAAATTCACTTTAAATTCACCTGATATCAAGTGATTATCCACATTGCTCTTCCAAATTCACCCAAATAAAGAGCTGGGCTGTTAAATTCTTTTTTGTATATTTCCATTCCTTCTGCACTCCAACTGAAATCTTGTGGATCGTCACATACAAAGCAACTGTCTGTTTAGTGCAGAGTGCCCTTCAGAGGGGACAGTGAGTCTTTCAAAAAAGGCTGGTCTATTCTGCCGACATGTCTATGAGCTGCACGAGAACTACATGATCACCTGGAAAGAACCAGGACACTGCTGAATCAGGGCTCAAAATGTACATCTCGAGATCCCTCACCCTGTACCCATACTGCCCTTCCCCCAAGCACACCGAGGGC
>NW_023309722.1:0-4862 GCF_011077185.1 Oxyura jamaicensis
CCAGATCCTCCTGCAGAGCCTTCCTACCCTCGAGCAGATCAACACACACACCTAACTTGGTGTCATCTGCAAACTTACTGAGGGTGCACTCAATGCCCTCATCCAGATCATCAAGGAAGATATTGAAGAGGACCGGCCTCAGCACCGAGCCCTGGGGAACGCCACTAGTGACCGGCCTCCAACTGGATTTGACTCCATTTACCACGACTCTCTGGGCCCGGCTAGCCAGCCAGTTTCTAACCCAACGAAGCGTGCGCCAGTCCAAACCAAGAGCAGCCAGTTTCTTGAGGAGAATGCTGTGGGAAACGGTGTCAAAAGCCTTGCTGAAGTCAAGGTAGACCACATCCACAGCCTTTCCCTCGTCCACCCAGCGCGACACTTTGTCATAGAAAGAGATCAGGTTCGTCAAGCAGGACCTGCCCTTCATAAACCCATGCTGACTGGGCCTGATCGCCTGCTTGCCCTGCAAGTGCTGCATGATGACTCTCAAGATAATCTGCTCCATGAGCTTCCCTGGCACTCAGGTCAAACTAACAGGCCTGTAGTTTCTCGGGTCAGTCCTCCGGCCCTTCTTGTAGATGGGTGTCACATTTGCTAGCCGCCAGTCAACTGGGACCTCCCCCGATAGCCAGGACTGCCGATAAACAACGGAAAGCGGCTTGGCCAGCTCCTCTGCCAGTTCTCTCAGTACCCTTGGGTGGATCCCATCCGGCCCCATCGACTTGTGCACATCCAAGTGCCGTAGCAGGTCACCAACCATTTCTTCATGGATAGTGAGGGCCACATCTCTCTCCCCATCCACTTCCACCACTTCAGGGTACTGGGTATCCAGAGAACAATCGGTATTGCCGTTAAAGACTGAGGCGAAGAAGGCATTAAGTACCTCCACCTTTTCCTCATCTCTTGTAACTAAGTTTCCCCCCGCATCCAGTAAAGGATGGAGATTCTCCTTAGTCCTCCTTTTTGTGTTGATGTATTTATAAAAACATTTTTTGTTATCTTTAACAGCAGTAGCCAGATTGAGCTCCAGATGAGCTTTGGCTTTTCTAATTTTGTCCCTGCACAGCCTCGCAATATCCTTATAGTCCTCCCTAGTGGCCTGCCCACTTTTCCAAAGATTATAAACCCTCTTTTTTCTTCTAAGATCAAGCCACAATTCTCTGTTCAGCCAGGCTGGTCTTCTTCCCCGCCAGCTCGTCTTTGGGCACGTGGCGACAGACCGTTCCTGCGCCATTAAGATTTCCCTCTTGAAGAGCACCCAGCCTTCCTGGACTCCTCTGCCCTTCAGAACCGCCTCCCAAGGGACTCTACCAACCAGTGTCCTGAGCAGCCCAAAGTCAGCTCTCCGAAAGTCCAGTACAGTGGTTTTACTGGTTCCCTTCCTGGCCTCGCCAAGAATAGAGAACTCCACCATTTCATGGTCACTCTGCCCAAGACAGCTCCCGACAATCACATCCTCCACCAGTCCTTCTCTGTTTGTGAAGAGAAGGTCTAGCGGGGCGCCACCCCTGGTAGGCTCACTAACCAGCTGTGTCAGGAAGCTAACTTCCACTTTCTCCAGAAACCTCCTAGACTGCTTTCTCTGGGCTGTGTTGTGCTTCCAGGATATGTCTGGGAAGTTGAAGTCCCCCACGAGAACCAGCGCTGACGATTTCACAACTTCTGCCAGCTGTCTGTAGAACTCCTCATCCGTCTCCTCGTCCTGGTTTGGCGGTCTATAACAGACCCCCACCAGGACGCTAGCCTTGTTGGCCCTGCCGATCCTAACCCAAAGGGACTCGACTTTGTCATGCCCAGCCTCGAGTTCTACAACATCGAAACACTCTCTAATATAGAGAGCCACTCCACCACCCCTTCGGTGCTGCCAGTCCCTTCTGAAGAGTTTATAGCCAGTCATTGCAGCACTCCAGTCATGAGAGTGGTCCCACCACGTCTCCGTGATGGCAACCAAGTCGTAGCCTGCGTGCTGCACGATGGCTTCCAGCTCCTCCTCTTTGTTACCCATGCTGCGTGCATTGGTGTAGATGCACTTCAGCTGGGCCATTGCCTTATCCCCCGGCCTTGCTATTGTTCCCCCGGCACAGCTCCAACAATCCTTGCTTCAGCCCCATCCCCCTTCTTATCTAGTTTAAAGCCCTCTCAATGAGCCCCGCCAGCTCCTGGCCCAGGATCCGTTTTCCCCTAAAAGATAGGGACCCGTCTGCGGCCATCAGGCCGGGTGTCGAGTAAAGTGCCCCATGGTCAAAAAACCCAAGATTTCTGTCTTGGCACCAGCCCCTGAGCCATGTGTTTAACAAGTGGGCTTTTCGTGTCCTCTCTGTACCCCTCCCTGCCACTGTAGGGATGGACGTAAACACCACCTGCACTCCCGCTCCGTCCACTAACCGTCCCAGTCCCCTGAAGTCTCGTTTAATAGCCCTCAGGCTTCTCTCTTCAATGTCATCACTTCCTGCCTGGACTATCAAAAGAGGGTAATAGTCAGAGGGGCGAACCAGGTTGGGTAGCTTCCTGGCAATGTCTCTGACCCTGGCCCCAGGGAGGCAGCAGACTTCCCTACGGGTAGGGTCAGGCTGACAAATAGGGCCCTCTGTTCCCCTGAGGAGAGAGTCTCCCACAGCAATCACCCTCCTGTCTTTCTTGGTGGAGGCAGTCCTGAGGCATGGAGTTGACCTCCTCGCCCTAGGCATCCTCCTGGGTACACTTGCTACCTCTTCCTCACCCACCGGTCTCTCAATCTCCAGGGCCTCAAACCTGTTGCGTAAGGGCACCTGGGAAGGTGGGGCCAGAAGGGGACGGCATCGCCTGCGATGTCAAGCAGGGACCTGTCTCCATTCCTCCTCAACTCCCAGATCCCCTCCCTCTGCCTGACGGCCACAGGGCAGGGGGTCCACCCCCATCTGGGATGTCTCACCCCGGTACCTCTCCTTGAGGGCCTGCAGGGATTCGCTCCACCAGTCGATCTCCCGCTCACACTCCCTGATATCCCTCAACCTCTCCACCTCCTCCTTGAGCTCCGCCACCATGCGGACCAGGTCATCCACCTGCTCACACCTCACGCACACAGTTTCTCTGCCTCCCGCCGATGGCAGCAACAGGCTCAGACACTCCCTGCATCCGGTGGCCTGAACCGCTGCACTTTTTAACGGGCAGTCGGTCTGGGTGCGTACCGACTTCCTGGAGAGCGCCCCGTGCCTGGTGGAGACCATTATCGCCTCGCTAACGGCTGTCGTTGAGGAGGTGTTACGTACGGGCGGGGGAGAGCGCTCCGCCCTTCCTGCTCGAACTGCCGCGCTAACTGCCTCGCCATGCCCTTCTGACACACCCCGTCCTGCTCGCCGCGCTCCTGGTCGCTCGCGCTCCCCAGGGGGAGCTTTTGAGCGGTTGTGGGAGGGGGCGCTGCTGGCTCCGCCTACGCCTCGTTAGCCTCCCTCACGAGGGCTGCCGGGTCCTGGCAGCTCCCTCGAGTAGGCTCGATGCCGGAAAAATTAGCCCTGCCTGTCCCGATGCCCCGCTCCGCTGCAGAACACGTCTGCCCTGGAGCCAATCGCCTCGGCAAATGGCTCGGCAAAAAATCAACTTCGGTGCATCTTCTAGCAATTAAATGAATATAACACCATGCATTAAGACAGTAGGGTTTATATATATATAAGGACTTATATATATATAAAGCCCCAAACTGTGATACAAACTAATAATTAATTGATTCTGTGACAATATATTTATGTCCAATAATATACTCAACTATTATCTATTGAGCAAAAATACAGAGCAAAGAATCCCATGCACACCATGTCAAGGTTTCGGAGAAGGGAATACTTAACACAAGTGACAAATGTCAGTTTGGATAATTGCAATAATTTCTTCTGTTCACACTTTAGCACTGAGTATAGCATATTTGTTTTATGCTCTTGGGAGAGGGATGTTGTCACCTGGATAACAATGTGGATATGGACAGCTACAGGTGAATAGCTGATGTGCTACCAAAATACCCTACATTTATGTTACTAGGTATATATGTAATCTTATGTTCTATAAACCTTCTTTGTTTCACTGACTGAGGACAATGTGGGTTTTGAATAAATACAAGTGATTTTTACTTTAAAATCTGATGTTATTTTACTTTTTTTTTTTTGGGGGGGGGGGGGGTGTCATATCTACAAAAGTCAGTAGTAGATGTAATGACAGAGATACTCCAAGGGATATTGTAAGAAAGTCTGTGGTTTGTGATTAATGATACTGTCTTTTTCTTTATACCAGCAGATCTGAAAACCCTTTAAAATGGATGGCTAAATCCAACTAATCTGTTTCACAGGTTTAAGAACATAGAAAAGGAGGAACTCAGTGTCCACTTCTTCTGAGCATCAAAAAATATTCTGCCACCTAAGCCACAATGTTTTTCAGTGAAGTCCCATTTGGCTAGAGGTCCTCAAAGAACACAATGTAAGAGTATATTTAAAATCTTTCTTATATGAGGGCATAAGGTTAAGGACATTAAGGGTACTGAGAGAACTGGCAGAGGAGCTGGCCAAGCCACTATCCATCATTTATCAGCAGTCCTGGCTATCGGGGGAGGTCCCAGCTGACTGGCGGCTAGCGAATGTGACGTCCATCTACAAGAAGGGCCGGAGGGCTGACCCGGGGAACTACAGGCCTGTCAGTTTGACCTCAGTACCAGGGAAGCTCATGGAGCAGATCCTCTTGGGAGTCATCATGCGGCACTTGAAGGGCAAGCAGGCGATCAGGCCCAGTCAGCATGGGTTTATGGAAGGCAGGTCCTGCTTGACGAACCTGATCTCCTTCTATGACAAAGTGTCGTGCTGGGTGGACGAGGGAAAGGCTGTGGATGTGGTCTACCTTGACTT
>NW_023309723.1:0-1919 GCF_011077185.1 Oxyura jamaicensis
TCAAGTCAGAAGGAAAAGTTGAAGTGCCTTGGAGTATTAATGGGCCCAACCGAGGGCAGTTACTAACAAAGCCACCCCAGGGACTTGGTAGTGCAGCTAATTGAGACCATGATTCCAGACAGGCAAAGGCACTGTGCTGCAAAACGTCTTGGTTTGCTTTGATGAAGCAGAAGGGCCAAGGGCTACCAGCAGGTACTGGAGGGGAGATCCTGTACCCCATGTGTGGCTCAGGGCTTTTCCTGGGGATCTGTGGCATGGGGTGGGCAGTGTGATGCTATGAGAACAGTGGTATGACACCTCCGTTTGCACAGGGTTGCAAGGAGGCAAAGAGGCCCCATTGCCATGCCTACATCTCATCTCCTCATCAGCTCTAGAGAAAGGGACAAAACCTGAGGGCTGTTGGGGCCTGCCATTCTTGCCAGCACCCTCTGCCTTCTCCTCTGCAGGCTTGTGTCTCATCAACCCTCACCAGCTGATCCTTGAAACACAAAGCCATGGTGTGATCACAGACACTCTTTGGGTGACCTCTGGCACCACAGCACTACCCTTAGTCGGACATTTCTTCCATCTCATGGCCATTGCCAATCTTCCAAGGTACACCTGGTGGCAATTTTTTTCTCTCCTACTCTTTTTTCTGCTACCAAAGAATGCTCCATCAGGGTGGAAACCACTCCCAAAGTAGGCATCCCAACCCATCAGGCTCCTTGCGGCCTGTCAGCCAACCAGACACAAGTCACCTCACCAGCAACATCCAAGCCATGGGCCTGCTGCTGGCCTTGCAGCTTCTTGGCTAGACACAGCCAAGCCTTGTGCCTCCTGCTGTCCAGTCATGGACTCAAGCAAAAGGGGCAGGCCAAGCCATACTGGGGTCTTCTTTCTGTCTGCGTCCTCGTGGGTATGGAGGCAGAGGGGATCCCACAGTCAGCATGCCAACCAGGTGCCTTCTGCTGGCCTACCAGGGCCACTGGCTTATGGCAGCCCAAAAGTACAGATCCCAGGTAGGAGTCAAGGGTGACCTGTCAGCTACTTCAGGCAGAACTGACCTCACAATCCTTTTCCAGGACACGTTCCTGCTGCTGCCCCATCAACTGCAGGGACAGAAGTGACCTCAAAGTCACTGCCACAGTCATATTTGTGATAAATTAGTGGGGGTTTGTTCATTGTCTTTGAGGAATTTGGAGAATCCACTGAGGGGATAAGGTTGCACAGTTTAATGGCCTTGATAAGGGGGAGGATTAAGCAAGCAGATAGCAGGAGGGGGTGTTGGGTAAACATCCTTGAGTGAAACCAGACTCTGTGAAGTTCCTTACCACAAGACATCCTTTTTGCCACTTCACTTCCCCCACCTGAACACGAGCACAACGCGTGATCACCGGCAGAGGAACAACGACCCCCCTCTCAACAATAGACTGCGCAGCCTCAGCCAGTTCAACAAGTCCTGACAAGCCGGAATTCGACTGCTATAAAACAGCAACCCTGGAAAGGGAAGTTGCGTGCTGTTGCGAAGCGGAGACTCCCCAGCCGCCCAGCGCTGTTTTGCTTGTGTCTGCTTACTTGATTAATAAAATAGTTTTCAATAGACCAGTAAATTGTGTGGTCTAATTTATAACAATATTCATTCCTCCTGCTGGGGCAGGAGATCCTGAGGCAGAGCGGTGCACCTCAGAGCATTTCCACCCATCTCCTCCTTGTGGCCCACACGCTGATCACATCCATCGCCCGTCACACTCATCTCTGAATGCCATGTGGCTGCACGGCATCTTCACCGTTCCCATCTGTCTCTAGGGGAACAACAACCTCAAGATAACGTTTAGGAGAGGGGTTGAAGGTGAGCTGGTTAATGCCCAGGAGGACAGGGTTTGGATGTCAGCCTTCATGTATGGCATTAGGGACTACGGTGAACCTTTCTGGGTTAGAGA
>NW_023309724.1:0-2020 GCF_011077185.1 Oxyura jamaicensis
ATGGCCCCCAGGATGTCCCCGTCCCTTGTGGGGTCCCCCCTTCTTTGTGGGGTCCCCATTTTTGGGGTGTTCCCCTTCTTTTTGGGGTCCCCATTCTTTGGGGTGTCCCCATTCCTTGTGGGGTCCCCCTTTTTTGTAGGGCCCCCCTTCTTTGTAGGGTCCCCATTTTTTATAGGGTCACCCCAATGGCCACCAAGGTCCCCATCTTTTGGGGTGTCCCCATGTTTTGGGGTGTCCCCACTCCTTGTAGGGTCACCCCAATGGCCACCAAGGTCCCCATGTTTTGGGGTGTCCCCATGTTTTGGGGGGTGTCCCCATTTTTTGGGGTGTCCCCATTCCTTGTAGGGTCTCCCTGGCCATCAAGGTCCCCATTTTTTTGGGGGTGTCCCCATCTTTTGGGGGTGTCCCCATGTTTTGGGGTGCCCCCACTCCTTGTAGTGTCCCCAGTGGCCACCAAGGTCCCCATCTTTTGGGGTGTCCCCATGTTTTGGGGGTGCCCCCATCTTTTGGGGTGTCCCCACTCCTTGTAGGGTCTTCCTGGCCACCAAGGTCCCCATCTTTTGGGGTGTCCCAATTTTTTGGGGGGTGTCCCCATGTTTTGGGGGTGTTCCCATGTTTTGGGGTGCCCCCATCTTTTGGGGTGTCCCCATTCTTTGTAGGGTCTCCATCGCCACCAAGGTCCCCGTTTTTTGGGGTGTCTCCCTTTTCTGGGGTCTCCCCATTTTTTGGGGGGTGTCCCCATGTTTTGGGGTGCCCCCATCTTTTGGGGTGTCCCCACTCCTTGTAGGGTCTCCCTGGCCAGCAAGGTCCCCATTTTTTGGGGGTGTCCCCATGTTTTGGGGTGTCCCCACTCCTTGTAGTGTCCCCAGTGGCCACCAAGGTCCCCATGTTTTGGGGTGCCCCCATCTTTTGGGGTGTCCCCACTCCTTGTAGGGTCTCCCTGGCCACCAAGGTCCCCATCTTTTGGGGGTGTCCCCATTTTTTGGGGGTGTCCCCATTTTTTGGGGTGTCTCCATTCCTTGTAGGGTCTCCCTGGCCACCAAGGTCCCCATTTTTTTGGGGGTGTCCCCATCTTTTGGGGTGCCCCCACTCCTTGTAGGGTCCCCAATGGCCACCGAGGTCCCCGGGCCGGCGCCTCAGCCAATGGGAGCGGCGTAGCCATGGCAACGGGGGCCTGGCAGCGAGGCCGCGGTCGCCATCTTGGGTGCGGGCAGGGCCCGCTTTTCTAGCCACAGCCCCGGGGCGGCGGGGCCGGGAGGGGCCGGGGGGGCTCCGCCACCGTCCCGGCGTGCACCGGGGCCCCGCCGCTGTCCCTCCAGCCGCCTGCCCGCCGCGAAACGCAATTAGCGGATTTAACTAATTAATCCGGAGCCGAGTCCTCCAGAGGTGGACTCTCTGCCCTCCGCCCCGCCTCTATGGTCGCCGCCTCGTTCCCATTGGACGAGGGCGAGTCCTCCGACACCACCGAGTAGCGCCGCGCAGAGCGGGCCCCCCAAAACCACTTCCGGCCGGCCGACCGGAAGCGCCTCTCTCTGTCCCATAACCCCCCGCGGCGAGCGCGCGCGGCCTCTCCTCTGCCTGCAGCCGCAGCCATGGTGGGTCCGGGAGCGGCCGGGCCCGGGGGGGGAGGCCGCGAATCCGCCGCCATCCGCCGCCGGGAGCGGCTCGGGAGGGCCCGGCCGCGCCTCGCTGGGACGTGGGGAGCGCGATGGAGGAGGGAAAAGGCTTTGGGCCGGCGTGGGGGGGGGGCGGATGAGCGGCGGGGAGGGGGGGGCAGTGGTGTCCCGGTAGCGGGGCCTGGTCCTGGGGCCTGCTCCCGGGCTCGGGGCCTGGTTCCCGGTGCCGGGCCCTGCTCCCGGTGCCGCTGAGCCCCGCGTCCCCTTCAGGGCGTCGACATTCGCCACAACCGGGACCGCAAAGTGCGGCGCCGGGAGCCCAAGAGCCAGGACATCTACCTGCGGCTGCTGGTCAAGGTAGGCCCGGGGAGCCTGGGGGGGGGTCCCGGTGGTTCCCCCCCCCC
>NW_023309725.1:0-7524 GCF_011077185.1 Oxyura jamaicensis
GGGCTCGGTGTGCCGCCTCGGTGGGCAGCCTGCCACGGCCCGCTGGTGCCGAGCCTGGCTTTGGCAGTGCTCAGCACCCCAGCTCCGCGGGGAGCAGCGTTGGAGCTCGCTGCCGGTGGTGCTGTCGGCTCAGCACCCGAAGCCAGCCGGCTCTGTCGGGCTGCCGCAGCACGAGAAGCAGGCTGGAGGTGCCGGGTGCTGCTGAGGATGGGGGGGGTGCGGGCTCAGCTCCTCCTGCACGGGCCGTGGGGTCGCTGGGTCTGCCCACGATCACGAAACGCCACGAGGCGATAACGGTGGGGGGGGGTTGTGGCGCTTCCAGGCGTTACAGTGAGCCCCAGGGCCTGGCCTGAGGGGTCTGAGGCTCGTTCTTTGCTCGCCTTCCTTCCCGCAGAGCACCGTGAGGGATGCCCAAGAAGTTCCAAGGTGAAAACACCAAGTCGGCCGCTGCCCGCGCGAGGAAGGCCGAGGCGAAGGCAGCAGCCGATGCCAAGCGGCAGCAGGAGCTGGAAGATGCCTACTGGAAGGATGAAGACAAACACGTGATGAGGAAGGAACAGAGGAAGGTGAGCGCCTGGGGGGCAGGGGGGTGGAAAGAGATTTCCTGGCTGCTCCCCGCAGAGCCCTCGAGACCCAGGTTTGCTCCGAGGGGCTCATTTCTCCGTGCCGGAGCTGTTGCTGTCTCTGCGAACGCCGTCCCGTGCTCGGCGTTCAGGGGGAGCAGCTCCACGAGTGGCTCCTCTGGGAGCTAAAAGCAGCAGGGTGTGGGAGCAAGCGTCAGCGTGCAACCGAGATCTGGCGCGCTGCGGAGCCGACTTCTGGGGGGAGGGAGTAAAAGCTGTGCTGTTGGAATCGGTTGAAATGGAGCTGGGTAAATGATGAGGAGCTCCGCTGCAGGGCTTGGCTTTTGTTTTTCTGGCGGAGCAGATCTGGAGCTTTTTATTTACTCCTTCGTCCTCCTGCCTTTCCTTGTCTTCAGTTTCCTTTCGTAGAAGGAAAAAGAAATCAGCAGGGTTAAATCCAAAGCTTCTCCCCCCCCCGGCTTGGTGTGCCGCGCATCGGGACGTCAAAAACCCTCCTGGGTTTGCTCTCAGCAGCTCGCTCTGCCCTGGGCGCACGCTTGCAGAGCAACGCGCGGAGGAGGTTGGATTCACCCAGTTTGGGATTTCTCTGTGATCCCGCTCAGGGGTTATTTGGTTGGCGGTGTTATCCTGCCTCCCTGCTGGACAAACGCACTCCTGCCTTCCCTGCCCCTTTGGGGGCGGCTTGGCCGCCTCCCCTGAAGCCGTTTGTTGGCTCCTGGGCTGTCACCAGCAGAATCCTGCCCGGGTCCCCACGGGGTTCCCGGGGTTACGGCGCCGTGAATCTGGCACCGGCTGAACTCCGTGTGCCGGCGCTCGAGCAGGCAGGAGGTCAGCGCGTCGCCGTGACCCCGACGTGCACATCCACGTGAATCCCCCCCCCCCCCCGGGGTGTGTCCTGACGCTGGAATTTGGCGTCCTGCGTGCCGTGAAGCTGCCAAATTGCTTCCTGGCACGAGGCCTCGCTGCTGCGCTGCGGCAGGTTCTCGCCGGCCGTGACCGATGTCACCGCTCGTCCAAGGGGAGCCTGGGCAGGGGGGGTGGGGGGGGATGGAGCTGCTTTTAACCCCCAAATCTGGGGCCGGCCCGGAGCCTCGGGCAGGATTTTAGGGGAAAAAAACCTGCGGTGCTTTCCCTCTGCCAGCCCGGGCAGCTCCTCCTGCAGCTCGGCAGGATCCTGCCCAGGATCCCGGCGCTGTGCAGCTGGGTCCAGCTGTGGGGCAGGCTCAGCCCCGCTTCGTTCCCTTCCTCCCCGTGCCGCTCTGGTAGCGTGGGGCTTGCTGAATTTCCCTTCACTCCAGCCAGAGCTGTGGCATTTGGGAACCCCCCCCCCGGCGGGGGGGGGGGGGGAAGCCCCCCCCCACGGGGGGGGGGGGGGGGGGGAGCTCTTCCTGGGGGCGGGGGGGAGCTCTTCCTGGCCTTCTTTTTTCTGCCTCTTCCCGGCTTTTTCGGGCTCTTCCCCGGCTCTCCGGGTGATGGCACTAACACCTCCACAGCTCCACGGGCAGCGCCGCTGCGGGACGAGCTGTGGGAGCCTTCGGGGCGCTGCCCAGCAGGACCCGAGTGGGGAACAACCCCCACGCGCCGCCTTCCTCACCCTTCAGGTGGCCTCCTGAGCGGTAAGGAGCTCCTGGGTAAGGCTCGGAGGCTCCTCGTGGCGGTTCGGGGGGGTTCCTTGAAACGCCCCCTGGCTCTGAGAGCAGCTTTTGCTGATCCCAGCCGCCAGGGGAAGGCACCCGGCAGAGCTCTGCGATGCGTGAAGCCCACGTCCTCCTCGGCCGTCGTTTCTTTTTCCCCTTGGATCTTGATACGAGGCTCCAGAAAGGACCCCGGGCTTCGGGACCCGAGCTTTCGATCGCACGGATCCCGCTGGCGGCCCGCGCAGCCCCTTCCTCCGCTGGGATCCCCCGTCCCTGGGGGTCGTGTCTCTGAAGGGGAGGCGTCAGGACCCCGACGTGGCTGCGGCTCTGCTGCTGGGTCCCAGCTCAGTGCCCCGCCGGGAAGGCGACGCCTCCGCTCCCTGTGAGGCGTGGAACGGACCCGGCGGTGACGGCCCGCTGCCAGCTGCGGGCCCCTGCCAGATTTCTGGCAGCTCTGCCTCGGCTGCTCTCCGCAAACAGAAACCCCGTGCTAAATGCCAGAGCAGGGAGCAGCTCCTCCCGGCAGCCGGAGCGGGGAGAGAGGAGCGGTGGGACACGGCGGGCTCTGCTCCCTGACTCCCCCTGGGGCCGCGGCCGCGTCCTCCCTGGGAAGTTTGCTTTGAGAGGAGCCCCAGCCCCGGCGCGGCCTCGCCGAGGTGCCAGCACCCCCCTGGGTTACCCGGCTCAGCCCCAGCAGGGTCCCAGGGGCTGGTTTCTGTTCGCCAGCCTGCGTCCCGGGCGCGCTCCCTGTGTCCTCTCCCAGCGCCGCTTCTCCTGCGCGAGCTCTGTGTAATTACGCAGCTCCTGCTGGCCGCAGGTGGGTAGAGCTCTCCCAGGAGCTGTCTGGGAGGGAGCAGCGGGTGACCGAGGCTCTGTTTCGTCCCGTGTTGTCACCCCAGGGCTGTCAGGGTGTCCCGTTGCGGTCCCCCCACCCTCAGCTCGTGGTGCTGACCCCGTGGCACTTCCCCGCATTGACACCCGAGGTTTTGGGGAGCCTTTGGGGGTGGCTGCTCCCCCCTCTGTCTTCACCGCCGGCCCCGGGGGCTCGGCTTCTGCTTTTATCCTCTGTGCCCACCCAAAGCAGGCTCCAGCAGCTCTGCCCTTCCCTCGAAACACAAAATAGCTCCGAGGTCCCTGCGGGTGTCGGAGGGAGTGGACGTGGCCCTCGCCCAGTTCTGCTCCCCCGCTGGCGGCCGAGCCGGGCGCAGGAGGGGAGCACCCGGGGCTGCTTTCACCCAGCTCTGCCCGGGCGGTTGAGGAGCGCGGGCGCTTCTCTTGCGACACCCTGCGTGCCTGGAGAGGGGCCAGAGCCCCTCCTGATCCAGCTGAGGCCGTTAATTGCTCCATTAATCGCTCCCTCGTTACTGGAAGAGGGAGAGGCCTGACGGAGCAGGGCAGGGAGGGCGGTGTCCTCAGTGAGCCCGTGCTTGGAAATCCTGCCCAGCCCCGTCACCAGCTCCTCGTGTCTCAGGGCGCGTAAGGACCTGGAGGCTGAGGACAGATCATGGCAATAAAAGCTCCTCGGGGCTTTTTTTCTTCCCCCCATCCCTGGCCGGCTGCAGGAGGCTTCCCCCAGCCCAGGCTGAGAGGCCTGGAGTCTCCAACGGGAGCCTCCGACCACAGCCCCGCGACGTGCCCGGTGCTGCTCCTCCACCTGAAGCACGGCGGAGGACGGCGGCTTTGTGCCTGGTTTTTGTGCCTGGTCTTTTTTTTGTTCCTGTTTTTTTTGGGCCTGGTTTTGTTCCTGTTTTTTTTTTGTGCTTGGTTTTGTGCCTGGTTTTATTTTTGGGCCTGGTTTTGTTCCTGCCACGCAGCTGCCCCTGAGGAAAGCCGCTCCGCCAGGCTCAGCCCCTCGGCTGTGCCATCCCCGTGAATAATGGGTGAGGCCCCTAATTCAGTGGCGTGGTATCTAACCTAAATACGAAGTGCTCCGTAGCTCGGCGCCCCTCTAGACAGAGGGCTGTGTTTGGGTTTTCTCCTCCTTTTGCCGTCGCAGGCTGTGGCAGAGGAGGAATAGAAGTCAGGGTGCTGAAGGCCACTCCAGGCCTTTTGCGTGGCCTCGTCACACGCGGCCGTGGCCCTTGGAGAGCGGAGTCGCTCTTCAGCTCCTCGTGGAGCGCCGTAAAATCCACACGAGGGCCCTGCTGCTGCTTGCGTTCGGTCTAACCCCTGCCCGGGCTCTTGGGAGGAGCGCGAGCCGGATCCCGGGACCAACTGAGCCTCTTGACTTCTCTCCGACAGCTGTTGAACCTCCGCCCGCTTGTTAAAATTAAAGCAGAGAACCTAAAACCTGCTGGCCAGCGGTCCTCGTGCTCCTTCTCGGCAGCAGGGCTGTGTTGGGCAGCGCTGGCGTCGCGGGGAGCTGGCGGGAGGCTGCAGGCGGGGTAGGGACGGGGGAATTTCCGCGCTGTGAGGACGGGGCATGCCGCCGCCGGCTTGGCGGAGGGCAGGGACACCAGGAAACATCGCTGGGAGGTGAGGTCGGAGCGAGGTGGCTGCTCCAGGGGTCCCGTCCCGGTCCTGTAAGGGACAGTTTGATGTCCCTGCTGCCGCAGGAGGCGGCCGAAGGCGCCAGGGGTGACTCCTTGCTCTGTCTTGTTCCAGGAGGAGAGGGAGAAGCGGCGGCTGGAGCAGCTGGAGCGCAAGAAGGAACTGCAGCGCCTGCTGGAGGAGGAGGACTCGAAGCTGAAAGGGAAGTCACCCAAGCAGGTCACTCCGGGCAAAGTCACCAGGGCCCAGATCGAGGAGACCATCAGGAAGGACCAGCAGCAGAAGGAGAATGCGGACACAGGTCCGGGGGCACCGCGGAAAGGCCCGGGCAGGGGGGTGGGAGAGGGGACGGTTCCTTCACGGAAGGGACGAGGTGGGAAGGAAGAGCGGCCTGCGGCTGCCCTGTGCTGCTTTGGTGTATCCAGCACCCAGACGGGGGCAAACGATACCTCCTGCCTCAGTGGGGTGGGGATCAGAGCCGCCAAGCAGGTGCTCGTCCTTGCCGGGGACTCGGGCTGAGATTTCCCAGCTCTCAGCCTTGGAAGAGGCTGTGCCTCTTCTGGGGATGCTGCAGTCGGGATGTGGCGGTAACGGTTCTCCCTTCCCCCTTCCCTGTGCAGTGGAGAAGGAGAAGACCCACTTGGAGGTCCCCTTGGAGGAGAACATCAACAGAAGGGTCCTGGAGGAAGGGACGGTGGAGGCCAGGACGATCGAAGACGCCATCGCTGTCCTCAGGTACGCGGCCTGGCTGCGGTGCTGCTCTCCCCGAAGGCGTCGCGTTCCTCAGGAGAAATCCGTGCAGGGATTCCCTCCCCCAGGCCTGGCGTCCCCTCCCAGCTCTCTGAACTTCTTCTCAGGCCGCGATGGCAGCTTTCTGTCCCGGCAGCGAGAACAAGACGAGCCCACGCTGCCTTCTGCCCCTCGAAACGAGCCCCGGCGTTCTGGGGAGCGCCCGAAGTGGGAAGGGGGAAGCGTCACGGGGCTTCTCGCTTCATCACCGCCGCCGTTCTGTGCTCACGGGGTTGCTCCGACAGAGGATCGGAGCTGGGCGGGCGGCGGCTGCCCTGCCGGGAGGTGTTTGTCACGCGTGTGCCTCTCTCCCTTCCCTCCCGCAGCGTCGCCAACGACCTGGACCGGCACCCCGAGCGCCGGATGAAAGCCGCCTTCACGGCATTCGAAGAGGTCAACCTGCCGCGCCTGAAGCAAGAGAACCCGAACATGCGCCTGTCCCAGCTCAAGCAGCTCCTCAAGAAGGAGTGGATGAAGTCCCCGGAAAACCCCATGAACCAGAGGCACAAAGCTTACAACAGCCAGAAGTAGAACTAGGGCCGACCGTCCCCCCCGCGGGCAGCGGGCTGGAGCTCCAGGCCGTGCTCGGATGAAGCCGGAGGCGCTTGGAACCTCCTCCCCTGCGTTTCCCCCTCCCTGCCCTTCCCCCTTTCTGTCTTTTGTGGGATTTAAGATAAGCACGAGGCCGAAGCCCACCTCGGGGTCCCGCCGGCCTGTCCCTCGGCGGGCAGCTGGCGCGGAGCCTCCCGGACAGCCTAACGCCGCCTTGGTGCTTCTCCATTCGGTTCTTGTCTTACAAAAAGCTCCTGACCCCATCTCGCTTCCCCACCTCCGGCCCTGCCCTGCGCCCCGAGCTCTGCGGGGTGAATTCCTCCCAACGTCCTGAGAACAGCACGAGGAAGGCACCTGCCCTCTGATCCTCCTGGCGGGTTTTTGGGTGCCTGAAGAGATTCCAGACCGGGACTGCTGCTGCCGGCCTCCTCCCTCCCTCCTTCCCTCGCAGCGCTGCATCGGCCGGGGAGGAGGAAGCCCAATTTGGGCAGCAGCTCCCCCAGCTCGGTGCCGGAGCGAAGAGGGCGAGCTGCCTTCCGCCGTCGAGGGGACGTGGGAGAAATGAGCCCGGCGAGGTTCCTGCCCTGTCTGCGTGGGACACCAGCGCCAGGCTTCTCCGTGTGACTTCCCCCGTGGCTTCGCCGTCCCCCCCCGGGGGAGCCCCGAGCACCGCTGCTGGGCCAGGAGGGGGCCTTGGGGGGGGCTGCAACCCAAGAACTGCCCCCAGGAACTGCCCCAAGGAGTGGAGCTGCTGCTTCTCCCGCTGCTTCCTCCCCTGCCTCCTCCCCGGCTCAGGCAAGGAAGAGCCCGGAGCCTGCGGAAGGGGCCGCGAGGCGCAGCTCAGCACCTCTCCTCTGCCCCGAAGCACCAAGCTGGCTGCGTGTCCCCCCCCCTCCCCAGAGCCCCTCCAGCCCCCCAGGTTTGTTGGTGGGAGAAGGCAGCGAGCTCCCCGCGGGGCCCGGGAGGAATCCTGCCCCCCCCCCCGAGCCAGCAGCGCCTTTCCCCCCTCTCCCCTCTCCCCCTTCCCATCTCCGGGCCCCTTTTTAAGGTCTCCCCCCTCGCCTTCGGTGCCAACCACGTGCGTGGGACGGGGGCTGCCGTGGTCCCAGCCCCCTGCGTGTCCTGCAGCCTCCCGGGGTCCTGGGGGGGGGGGGGGGAGGTGCTGGGCTTTCTTCTGATGGTACAGACCCCCCCCGGGCTCTGTGTGCCCACCCCCGAGGGTCTCCTGGGAGCGGGCGGGGGGGCCGCAGCCCCTCAAGTAAAGGAGTTGGAGCAAAAGCTGAAGCTGAGCACCCCCTGCGGGGGGCCAGGGCTCCCCCACCCCCTCTGCGCCCCCCTTTTTGCAGAGGGGAGGTGGAAGGGGGTCTGCCCCCCCCCCCACCCGCAGCCCCCCACCCCTGGGGGGCCGCACGCAGCCGGCGGAGGCAGGGAGGAGCGTGCACGGTGCGTCCCCGGGGGGGGGGGGGGGGGGG
>NW_023309726.1:0-1580 GCF_011077185.1 Oxyura jamaicensis
GTTTTGGGGTCCCCATTTCAGGGCTCCCCGTTTTGGGGTCCCCATGTTGGGCTCCCCGTTTTGGGGTCCCCACCTTGGGGTCCGGTTTTGGGGTCCCCACCAAGGGCTCCTGTTTTTGGGGTGCAGGTGGTGCTGCCCTCGCTGGCCTCGCTGCGCATCGCCGCCTACGAGGAGGGGGGGCGCTTCCTGGGGCACCACGTCCTGCCCGTGGCCGCCCTGCGCTCCGGTGAGATTTTGGGGTCCCCCCGGGGGGTTTTGGGGTCCCCGCGGGGCTTTTGGGGTCCCCATCGGGGTTTGGGGTCCCCAGAGGTGTCCCCATCGGGGTTTTGGGGTCCTCCATGTGGGTTTTGGGGTCCCTGTGGTGGTCCCTGTAGGGAACTGGGGGTCCCCGGGGGGTCTTGTGGTCCCCATAGGTGTTTTGGGGTCCCCCACGGGGTTTTGGGGTCCCCATTGGGGTTTTGGGGGTCCCCATCGGGGTTTTGGGGTCCCCGTGGGGTTTTTGGGGTGCCCTCGGGGTTTTGGGGTCCCTACGGGGGTTCTGGGGTCCCCCCAAAGGGCTCCCTAAGAGGGTGGGGGTCCCACAGGTATCCCCAAGGGGCTCTGCGGGGATTTGGGGTTCCCATGGGGGTTTTGGGGTCCCCATCAGGGTTTTGGGGTCCCCCATGGGGGTGTTGGGGTCCCTGTGGTGGTCCCTGTAGGGAACTGGGGGTCCCCGGGGGGCTCTTGGGGTCCCCATGGGGCTTTTGGGGTCCCCCGGGTGTTTTGGGGTCCCCCATGGGGTTTTTGGGGTCCCCATCAGGGTTTCGGGGTCCCCAGAGGTGTCCCCATCGGGGTTTTGGGGTCCCCCATGGGGGTTTTGGGGTCCCTGTGGTGGTCCCTGTAGGGAACTGGGGGTCCCCGGGGGGCTCTTGGGGTCCCCATAGGGCTTTTGGGGTCCCCATAGGGCTTTTGGGGTCCCCATGGGTGTTTTGGGGTCCCCTACGGGGTTTTGGGGGTCCCCATCGGGGTTTTGGGGGTCCCCATCGGGGTTTTGGGGTCCCCATGGGGTTTTTGGGGTGCCCGCGGGGCTTTTGGGGTCCCTACGGGGGTTCTGGGGTCCCCCCAAAGGGCTCCGTGAGAGGGTGGGGGTCCCACAGGCTCTGCGGGGTTTTGGGGTCCCCGTTGGGTTTTGGGGTCCCCACGGGGGTTTTGGGGTCCCCATCGGGGTTTTGGGGTCCCTAGGGGTGTTTTGGGGTCCCCCTAGCTTTTGGGGTCCCCAAGAGGAGCCGACTCCGCGGGGGTGCCCCCCAAAATCTGGGGGGTGCCCCCCTGACTTGTGGGATGCTCCCCGGGCTTGGGGGTGCCCCTCGAGTTTTGGGGTGCCCCCCTGGGTTTTGGGGTTCCCCCTAATTTTGGGGTCCCCCCCCAGGATTTGGGGTGCTCCCCCGACTTGTGGGTTCCTTCCCGGGTTTGGGGGTGCCCCCCTTGGGTTTTGGGGTTCCCCCCCCGGATTCGGGGCTCCCCCCCGTATTCGGGGATACCCCCCCGGATTTTGGGGTCCCCTCCAGGAATTGGGGTGCCCCCCCCTGGATTTGGGGGTG
>NW_023309727.1:0-1381 GCF_011077185.1 Oxyura jamaicensis
GGGGGGGGCCCCCAAACGTCCCCCCCCACACCCCTAGAACCCAGAGGGGGTGGGACACCAAGTCAGCAGCCTGCTGTGTCCCCCTTTTTGCTCCTCCAGGCCCTGCTGGAACGCGTCGAAGCTTTCCAAGCCGAGGCCCGGGCGGCTCTCGAAGCGACCCCCCCGGGACCCGGTGCCGCCCCCCCGGCTCCGGGAGCTTTACGGGGTTTGTTGGAACGGGGAGCCCGGCTCGGCGTGGAGGTCCCGGAGGGCCGAAGGTTGGAAAGGCAGCTGGCTCAGGCCGCTTGGTTGGAGGAGGTGACGGCCACCTTACGCTCCCCCCGCGCCCGCGTCCCCCTCCCCGTCATGAGGGGCCTGATCCAGGCCGGCCGTACCGTGGCGCCCAGCCCCGCCGTCGACGTGGCCATGGCCGAGCTGCAGGAGCTGCTCACCATCGCCCAGCGTTGGGAGGAGAAGGCTCAGATGTGCCTGGAGGCCAGGTCAGGATGCGTGTGCCCCCCCTACCCCCGCTGAGAGGGGCTGGGGGAGGTCCCCGAGTCCCCCTAAGGGGGTCCTGGTGTCCCCCAGGGGGCCCTTTGGGGTTTGGGAGGGGGAATTAAGGGGCTTGGGAGGGGGTCCTGGTATCCCCAAGGGGGTCCTGGTGTCCCCCAGGGGGCCCTTTGGGGTTTGGGAGGGGAAATTAAGGGGTTGGGGGGGGGGGTCCCTGAGTCCCTTGAGGGGTTCCTGAGTCCCTGGAGGGGGGAATTAAGGGGCTGGGGGGTCCCTGAGCCCTTTGAAGGGGGTCCTTGTGCCCCCCAGGGGGCCCTTTGGTGTTTGGGAGGGGGAATTAAGGGGTTGGGAGGTCCCTGAGTCCCTTGAGGGGGTCCTGGTATCCCCGAGGGCGTCCTGGTATCCCCCGGGGGGGGCCCTTTGGGGTTTGGGAGGGGGAATTAAGGGGCTGGGGGGGTCCCTGAGGCCTTTGAAGGGGGTCCTTGTGCCCCCCAGGGAGACCTTTGGGGTTTGGGAGGGGGAATTAAGGGACTGGGGGGGTCCCAATATCCCCCAGGGGGCTCCCATATATCCCCCAGGGGGGGCCTTTGGGGTTTGGGAGGGGGGAATTACGGGGCTGGGGGCTTCCCCCGTGTCCTTTTTAGGGTTTAAAGGGTCCGGGAGCCGTCCCTTAGGAGGGGTTTCAAGGGGCTGGGGCTCATCGGCCTCCGTTCCCGGGGCCGGCGATGCCGCGTTTGGGATTTGAGGGGGGGGTCCTCACCCCCCTCCTCGTATTTCCCGCCCCCCCCCCCAACAGGCAGAAGCACCCCCCGGCCACCCTGGCGGCCATCATCAAGGAGGCGGAAAACATCCCGGCGCTGCTGCCCAACATCCAGGCCCTCAAAGAGGCTCT
>NW_023309728.1:0-1734 GCF_011077185.1 Oxyura jamaicensis
GGGGGGGGATTTCAGTCCGTTTTTAAGGAAAATTCCAGTCAGGTTTTGAGGAAAACTGGAGTCATTTTTGAGGAGAGTTTCAGACTCTCAGGTTTTGAGGGATATTTAAGGTATTTTTGTGGGGGATTTGTCACTGGGGGGGGGGGGAGTCGGGTTGTTTTTTGAGGTGCATTTCAGTCTGTTTTTGAGAACTCTGTGACAGTTTTTGAGGGGGATTTCCAGAAGCTTTGGAGGGGGATTTAACTTGCTTGAGGAGAAATTCAGTCAGTTTCTGAGTCGGATTTTGAGGAGAACTTCAGTCAGATTTTGAGGGGTATTTAACTCGTTTCTGAGGAGAACTTCAATATCGGAGTCAGGTTTTGAGGGGTATAAAAGTCATTTCTGAGGAGAACTTCGGTCAGATTTTGAAGAGAATATCCGTTTTTGAGGGGTATTTAAGTTGTTTCTGAGGGGAACGTCAGTCGGGTTTTGAGGGGAATATTGGGTCAGGTTTGGAGGGGTGTTTAAGTCGTTTTTGAGGAGAACTTCAGGTTTTGAGGAGTTTTTAAGTCACTATTTAACTCAGTTTAGTAGAAGTGTTTAACTCATTTTTGAGGAATATTTAATCTGTTTTTTGATGAATACAGAACTCCTTTTAAAGGAGTATATAACTCCTTTTTGAGGTGCATTTAAGTCATTTTTGAGGTATTTGGCTCATCTTTTGAGAGAGAACTTTTTTTGAGACATATTTTATTTCGTTTGAGGAATATTTAATTTTTTTTTGAGAGGCGTTTTTTTTGAGGGCTATTTACAACAGCATGGAACTCAGTTTTTGAGGGGCATTCAAGTCAATTTTTGAGGAGCATTTAACTCAATTTTCTGAGGAATATTTAACTCATTGTGGAGAGATATTAAAGTCATTTTTGGAAGGATATTTGACTCATTTTTGAGGAATATTTAAGTCAGTATTTGACTCATTTTTGAGGAACATTTAACTGATTTTTTGAGAGATATTAAACTCATTTTAAGGGCATTCAAGTCTCTTTTTGAGGTATATTTAACTCATTTTTTGAGGAGAGGTATGCTCGATTTTTGACTCACTTTTTAAAGTATTCGCCTCATTTTCTGTGGGATTATTTATGTCATTTCCCCCCCCACCCCCCCGAATTCCGGGGAGGGTCCATAGTGATATTGGGGGGCACCCCCCGGTTTTCTCACCTCGCGGGGGGCTCCAGCCTGAGGGTGTGGGGTAGGTGTGGTGCGCGGGGGGGTCTGGGACACGGCTGGGGGGCAGCAGGCGCTCCACAAACGCGAATTCAGCCGTCGACTCCACCACACCGGGGTACAGGGGGGTCTGGTGGGGAGGCAGGGGGTTGGCAGGGGGGGCTCGACTCTGTGTGGGTGGGGGTACACAACAGGGTGAGTGCTCCCTACCCAGAACACCCCCCCCACCCCCCAGGATCCTTCCCCAGGACCCCCCAAACGCTCCATCCCCTTACAGACATTATTCATCCCTCCCCCCAAGGATCCCCCCTTAAATCTATTCATCCCCTCAAAGAAAAAAGAAAAAACACAAAACCCTAACAGACCCCCCCAAGTGCCCTCCTCCCCCATCCACTCAGAACCTCTCAAGTCTTCTTTAACACCCCTTCCCTTTAGGAACCCCCCAAATCCCCTCAGAAACCACCACTAAGCCCCTCCCTTCAGGGCATCCCCCATAACTCTCTCCGAGACCCTCCCAAACTCCCTTAACCC
>NW_023309729.1:0-1983 GCF_011077185.1 Oxyura jamaicensis
CACGGGGACACAGGGTGGGGACGTGGGGACACGGGGACAGGGGGACATGGGGACACGGTGGGGACATGGGGTGGGGACACGGGGACAGGAGATGGGGAACATGGGGCCAGGGGGCCAGGGGATGTAGGGCAGTGACATGGGGACATGGGGTTATGGGGACACGGGGTGGGGAACACAGGGACATGGGGCAGTGACATGGGGACAGAGGCTGGGGACGTGGGGACACGGTGTGGTGACATGGGGGCGTGGTGTTGGGATGGGCCATGGGGTGGGGCCATGGGGTGGGGCCATGGGGACACCGGGACACGGATGGGGAATGTGGGGATATGGGGACATGGGGCAGTGACATGGGCTGGGGACATGGGGACACGGTGCGGTGACATGGGGACGTGGTGTTGGGAGAGGGATGGGAACACAGGTCCATGGGGTGGGGACATGGGGACATGGCACAGGGACATGGGGGCATGGAGCGGGGACAGGGGTCAGCAACCGGGGCACACGGGATGGTGACATGGGGACACGGGGATGGAGGGGATGCCCCACTGGGGACACACCCCGAAGTCCCCATTGCTCCCCGGAGCCAGAGCATCCCCAGCACCGGCAGCACCGCTTCCCCCCACGCGTGTCCCCATGTCCCCATGTCCCCGTGTCCCCATGTCCCCATGTCCCTGTGTCCCCGTGTCCCCATGTCCCCATGTCCCTGTGTCCCCATGTCCCTGTGTCCCCATGTCCCCGTGTCCCCGTGTCCCCATGTCCCCATGTCCCTATGTCCCCATGTCCCCGTGTCCCCATGTCCCCATGTCCCTGTGTCCCCGTGTCCCCATGTCCCCGTGTCCCCATGTCCCCATGTCCCTGTGTCCCCATGTCCCTGTGTCCCCATGTCCCCATGTCCCCGTGTCCCCATGTCCCCATGTCCCTGTGTCCCCGTGTCCCCGCAGGCGCGGTGCTCGGGGCCAGCGGCCCCGCAGGACCTGGCGGTGCCCAACGGGAGCTGGAGCGCGGCGATGCGCGAGCACTACGAGCGCCTCCTGCGCCGCACCGCCGACGGCTCCTGGTGCCGCGTCCCCTCCTACCGCCGCGGCCTCGACCACTTCCCAGGTGACAACCGCGGGGTGACCGGGGAGGGGGTGTCCCCGGGTCCCCGTCCTCACCGTCCCCGTGTCCCCAGGGGCGGCCGGGCAGAGGACGGGGACGCGGCTGTTCCTGCGCAGCGCGGACACCGAGGGCGCCGGCTTCGAGTACGTCACCTTCCTGCACGGCGCCGGCGACCGCGCGCTCTGCCTCTGCCAGCTGGGGCCGTACCTCGAGGGCCACCCCGGGTAGGTGCCGCCGGTGCCACCGCCGCGTGTCCCGTCCCGTCCCCCCCCCCCACCCGTGACCGCGCTCCCCCGTCCCCGCAGCTTCGTGCATGGCGGCGCCATCGCCACCATCGTCGACACCACGCTGGGGACCTGCGCCCTGAAGGCCGCCGGCAGCGTGATGACGGCCAAGCTCAGCATCGACTTCCTGGCGTGAGTGGCACCCGGGGGACACCGCGACGGGGCTGGGGGGGGGTGTCCCATGTCCTGTGCCCCCCCCCCGGGGCCGTGACCCCGTGCCGTGTCCCCGCAGCCCCGTGCCGCTGGGCTCCGTGGTGCTGGTGGACGGCCGCGTGGAGCGGCGCGATGGCCGCAAGCTGTTCCTGTCCTGCCGGGTGCACGGCGCCGCGGGGGACACGCTACACGCCGAGGCCACCGGTGAGGACGGGGGGCACCGGGGGGGAGGGGGGGGAACGGGGACACCGACACCCCCGTCCCCAAACCCTCCCTCCCCGGGTCCCCATCTCAGGGTGATGCCGGGTGGCAGACGGGAGAGGGCGCCAGCACCCCGCTGTCACCCGCTGCTACCCGCTGTCACCCGCTGTCACCCACTGCCACCCGCTGTCACCCGCTGTCACCACCACACACCGTAGGGGTGGGGGAGTGGGGTCCCAGTGCCCCCCCC
>NW_023309730.1:0-1965 GCF_011077185.1 Oxyura jamaicensis
TTTTTTTTTTTCAGCAGAAAGAAGAAGCCATCTACACCGTAAGTCATCCCCGGGGAGGGGGGGCGGGGGGGGCTGGCAAGTCCCAGGGGTGCTGGGGAGGGGGGGGGGGATAATTTCTGTGGGGTGCCCCCATCCCGTGGGTGCTGTGGTTCCCAGGGTGCCCCCATCCCGTGGGTGCTGTTTTTTTTTTGGGGTGCCCCCATCCCGTGGGGTGCCCCCATCCCGTGCGTGCTGTGTTTTTTTTTGGGGGGGGTTAATCCCATGGGGTGCCCCCGTCCCGTGGGTGCTGTGGTTCCCGGGGTGCCTCACGTCCCCGGGGTCCCCGCACCCACCCCAGCAGCTACCCAGGGCCCCTCCCTGGGGCACCGTTTTGGGTGGAAAAATCACCGATATTGGGCTGCGGGTCTGGGGCGGGGGGGGGGCGGGGGGGGGCAGGCAAAGCTGTAACCCCCTCTCCTACGCCAGGGGCTCAGCACCGAGAACCAGGACACGTACGAGATGCTCGAGCCCAAATCCTGACCTCGTCCTCGCGCCGCCGCCCCTCGCCCCCATCCCCAGGCCCCCCCCTCGCCCCCTCAGCCACCGCTGGATGCAGAATTGGAGATTTTTCTGCGTGGGAAATGGCCGTTTTCAGCCCCAAAATGCCTCCAGCTGGCCGAGGGGGGGGTGATGGGGGCCTGGGGGGGGGATGAAGCCAGCCCCCCCCCCACTCCTGCCCCATTCCTCCCAGTAAAGCAGCCCCCTGTGGAAACTGGGCACGGCGCTCACCTCAATGCCTGCCGCGGGACGGGGACGGTGGCACCGGGTGGGTGGCACGGGGGGGGCGGGGGGGGATAGGGTGAAAGACCAGGCATTTTGGGGAGAGAAACGGGGATTGGTGTATTTTGGGGTTCTGTACAGGGGAGGGTTGGGGTTTGGGGTGTCACGCGCAGGGGACGTTTTCGTAGCTGTCGCTGGGGACCCGCCGCAGTCCCCTGGGGCTTTCGGCACCGCGGGGACCCGGCAGCACCGCGTAGGTGACAAACGGCTCCTGCAGAGCAGCCGGGCCCGATGGGGACGCGGGGCCACCTGCGGGAGAAGCCACCGAGGCTCAGTTTGGGGACAGGGGACGTGGCGGGGGGGTGATGCAGGCGGCGCAGGGCGGGCCGGGAACGGGGACTCGGTTTTGGCCACGTCCCCGGGTCCCCTCCCTGGCTCACGCGGTGTCCCCTCCGCCTGTACTCACCCCCTCTGTGCTCCGTGACGATGACAGCTGAGTAAACCACATCCTCGGGACACACTGCGGGGACAAAGCCGTGTCCCCTCCCGGCCGTCCCCAGCCCCGCCGCAGTGGCACCGCGGGGACCGCGGTGTCCCCAAGGGCTGGCACTCACCGTTGCTGTACTCAGGCTCCGAAGCGTCCGTGCTGGGGACAGGAGGGGCAGGGGGACCCGGAGGGGCTGTGGGGTCCCTGGGGGGGACAAGGGGATACCGAGGGGGTAGGGGACACCCTGGGGACGTGGGGGGCAGCATTCTGGGGCCAGGTCCCCTCCCCGGCCCCAGGGCTCACCTGTCCTGGCTCTTTTTGGCCACTGCAAAGCAAGAGGAGAGGGGACGGTGAGTGCTCCCTGGGGACACTGCCTGGCACCCCCGCTGTCCCCAAAGCCCCCCGCTGTGTCACCCACCTGGGTGGCGCCGGCGCCAGAGGTGCCAGCCCAGCACGGCGGAGGCAGCCAGCAGCACCAGGAGGGACGCACTCAGCCCCCCGGCCAGGGCTGGGGACAGAGAGGGGACAAACACAGCTCAGCCTCATACGGGTGGCGCCCCCCCCCCCCCCTTGTCCCTGGGCACACATCCACGCAGCCATTACCTTGTCCCCACCGCTGTCCCCGCCGCGTCACCGAGAGGGCCACGGAGGGGCTGCACACCTGGAAGGCGCGCTGGGCACCCAGCCAGTTGGTGGCCACGCACTGGTAGGTGCCCGCG
>NW_023309731.1:0-1114 GCF_011077185.1 Oxyura jamaicensis
GGGGGGGGTCCCAGCACGGCCCCGGGGTCCAGGCGATGCTTGTTGCCACGGCGACGGCGCCACCTAGCGACTCCGCTGTCACCATGGAAACGCAGCAAGGATGGCAGGGGGCCGGGGTCACCCCCAGCCCGGGGGGGTGGCAGCCGGTGACCCCGCGCCCTGTCCCCCCCCCCACTTCATTGTCACACGCGGCCACGCACACGCACAGGACCCGCCCCCAGGCGGCCCCTGCCCCCCCCCGTGGGGTGTCACTGGAGCCCCCCGTGCCCCCAGTGGCCCTGTCCCCCCGTGGGGTGGGTGGCCCTGTCCCTGACGCCCCCTGTCCCCCCGTGGGGTGGGTGGCCCTGTCCCTGACGCCCCTGTCCCCAGCACTACCTGACGGAGATCGAGGTCCTGGCCATCATCTTCGCTGCCGCCATCCACGACTACGAGCACACGGGCACCACCAACAGCTTCCACATCCAGACCAAGTGAGGGCTGGTGGCACCGCACGGGGACTTGGCATGGCACGGGGACGTGGCACAGTGCAGGGGGGCGTGGCACAGCACAGGGACATGGCACGGCACAGGGATGTGGCATGGTGCACAGGGACAGGGCATGGTGCACGGGGACATGGCACGGAGCGGGGGGACATGGCACAGCACAGGGGGACATGGCACAGCATGGGGACATGGCATGGCACAGGGACATGGCACGGCACAGGGGGACATGGCATGGCACAGGGGGACATGGCACGGCATGGGGACATGGCGTGGTGCAGGGGGACACGGCACAGTGCATGGGGGCATGGCACGGCACAGGGGGACATGGCACAGCACAGGGATGTGGCACGGTGCTTGGGGACGTGGCACAGCATGGTGGGACGTGTCACGGCACACGGGGACATGGCACAGTGCAGGTGGCACGGCCCAGCAGGGGTGATGTGACATGGCAGAGGTGGCAGGGCACAGCCTGGGCAGAGCGGCAGGGCTGGGGACCTCTCGTGGGGACATGTTGGGTGCTGAGGGGCACGGAAAGGGCCGGGGCAGCGCTGGTGGCTCCCTGGGGACACTGGGGGTGACCGACATGGCCGGGGTGCAGATGTCCTGGCACCCTGGGGACACTGGGGGTGACC
>NW_023309732.1:0-491 GCF_011077185.1 Oxyura jamaicensis
GCGGGGGGCCGGGGGGGCCGCGGCCAGCAGCGGGCTGTACTTCACTCGGCTGTGGGGCAGAGAGGGGGTTAGCAGGGGGGGGCTGGGGCTGAGCCCCCCCTCCCGTTGCGGTGTCTGCTCCCCATTTTGCGGTGCCCCCCCCGCCAGGCTCACCGGTAGGTGTAGGCGGCGGTGCCCAGCGCGGCGGCGATCAGCACCAGCCCCACGGTGAGCGTGGTCCTGCCGGCGGCCGGGGCTGCTCCTGGGGGCAGAGGCAGCTGAGCACCCCTGACCCCCCCACACCCCCAAACCCCCGTCGCCTCCCCGGTCCCCGTCCCACCTCCGACGGCCACGCGGGTGCTGGCCACGGCCAGGCCGTTGCCGTTGGCCAGGGAGACGTTGAGGCAGTAGAGCCCGGACTGGTTGAAGTCCTGGCGCAGCACCAGCTGGCAGCCGGGCGCCGGCGCCACGGCCGAGCACGTCTGCGTCTGCGCCGTCTGGCACTCGGCGTC
>NW_023309732.1:591-5081 GCF_011077185.1 Oxyura jamaicensis
TCGTGCACCTCAGCCCCGTGCCAGCCCTGGGCGCTGCCTCCAAGCTGGCCCCGTGCTGCCCCAGCTCCGGGACATCGTGTCCGAGCTGGTCCCAGCCCCATGGCCTGGACGTGGTCCCCAGTTGGTCCCCAGCTCCCGAGCAGGGTCCCCAGCCCCCGAGCAGGGTCCCCAGCCCGTCCCAAGCTCCACACCCGGGTCCCCACCGCGTCCCCAGCCGCTAACCTGGGTCCCGTTCATCATCCCCGAGCCACCCCCAGCCCCGGCACCATCCCCGCGCCGTCCCCAGCCCCGGTCCCGGTCCCCAGCTGCCCTCACCTCCCCTCGCACGTCACCGTCAGCTCCACGCTGTTCCCGCTGCCCTCGGGCACCACGGGCACCACCTGCACGATGGCCACGCTCTCGACGCCCTCTGCAAGGGGACGCGGCATCAGAGCGGGGCCGGCCCCTCCGGGTCCCCCCCCCAGTCCCCGGCACTCACGGACAACATCGAGCTGGGTGGAGAAGGTGCCGTAGCGGTACAGGATGCAGCCCGTGGGCCCAGCCGCAGGCGCCTGGCGCTTCACCAGCACCAGGGGCTCGCCGGGGGTGGCCGTGGCTCCAGCCGTGGCTCCTGCTGTGGCTCCCACGGTGGCTCCCACGGTGGCCTCCTCAGCTACAGATCCAGCTGTGCCCCCAGCCGTTGCTCCAGCGGTGGCTGCCACCACATCCCCAGCTGTGGCTGCGGCCGTGGCCCCAGCCGTGGCCCCGGCTGTCACCGCGCCTGCAGGGGACCCAGGCAGAGAAGTGGCAGGGGAAGGGCAGGGAGGGACCGAGCTGTCCCCTCGCAGGTCCCCTGAGACACAGCCCGGCCCACCCTGCCCCACGGGGGCAGCACCCACCTGCAGCCACGGTTCCCCCCGCAGCCGTGGGGGCCACGGTGCCCAGCACGTCCCCAGCTGGGGACACGGAGGCGAGGAGCAGGGGGTCTGCAGCAGCGGCAGCAGGGTCCGTAGCGGCTGCTGCACCGGCCACCGCGGTGCTGAGCGCCAGGACAGGGACGGGCTCAGTAGCAGCAGGATCCAAAGGCGCAGCCGCTGATGCGCCCACGGGCTCCGCCGGCTCCCCGGAACCCGCGGGGGCTGAGGTGCCGGGTGCCGCAGTGGTTCCAGGTGCCGCGGCGGTGCCGGACCCTGCAGCAGTGCCGGGTGCTGCGGCAGTGCCAGATCCCGTGGCGGTGCCGGCGGTGGGACCTGCTGGCTGCGTGGCCGTGGGTCCCTCCGAGGGCGCCAGCCCAGTGGTGGGGTCCACGACGGGGGGCACGGAGGTGCCGCAGGTGCTGAGCGGGATGGCCGCCTGCAGCACCAGGCGGGCGGCGAAGGACCCGGCCTGCAGGTAGGTGTGGGTGACGACGGCGCTGCGGGAGATGAGGGTGCCGCTCTGGTCCCCGAAGTCCCACGAGTAGGAGATGTCGGCGTCGCGCAGGTAGCGGCTGGGGTCGTGCAGCCGCACGCTGAAGGCCACGGGCTGGTTGCGCACGAAGCGCCCGCCGCCTGCCGCCCGCACCTGCGTCACGTCCACCGCCAAGGGCACCTGGTCTGGGGTCGGGCAGGCGCCGTCAGCTCGGCCGGTGCCACCGCGGCGCCGTCGTCCCCGCTGCGTGCCCGGCGCCTACCTGTGATGCTGAACTGGGAGCTGGCGCGGCCGATGGGGATGAACTTCTGGCGGCCGCGGTAGTGGTAGATGACCACCTCCATGGTGTAGGAGCCCAGGGCCACCCCGTCCGTCCCCACCGTCAGCTGGGACGCGGCGCCGTCCACCACCTGCCAGTAGCGCCCTGCGGGGACGGCAGGGCTCAGGCGTCGCCCGCGGGGACGTCGCGGTGCCGGGGAGCGGGGGCGCGGTGCCGGCCTCACCCCACGTCCACCACACGTAGACGAATTTTCCGCGCTTGCCCCAGGCGCTGCGGGGAAAGGGCTGCCCGTCGGGGAAGACGCCGTCCGAGCCCTCGGCCAGCTGCTCCGGGAAGACGGGGTCACCCTGCGTCACCCGGGTGCCTGCGGGGACCAGACGCTGAGCGGGGGTGGCTGCGGCCCCCACCGGGGACGGGGCGGGGGGGGGCGCCGGGCGGGCGCTGACCGTTGACGGTGCAGTTCTGGCTCCACACCACGCGGCCGTCGGGCAGCGCCGTCTGCGTGCCGGGGAAGCGCAGGGCGATGGAGAAGGTGGCCTTGGCGCCCGCCATGGTGGGGGCGTCGTTGCTGATGTCGAAGGTGACGTCGCCGCCTGTCGGGCACAGGTTTGGGGTGGCTCAGGGACCGGCGCTGCGGGCAGCGTCCCCGTGCCCCCCCCTTACCCACCTCGCCAGCAGTCTTTCTGCCGCGCCGTCCCCTCCTGCCACGGCCGGTACAGCCCCGAGTCCCAGCTCCGGAACGCCGCCGGCCGCCCGCTCCACGTCCGGCTCCGGCCGTGGCTCCGGCCACCGGCTCCTGCGGGAGGAGAAGGGCCGAGGACGCGCGTGGCACCCCCGGGGCTCTCGGCAGGGTCCCCTTTCGGAGCCCCGGGGGACACGTGATGGGCTCAGGCTGCGGCGCGGGGCAAAGCCCATCACATGGCGCTGGGCGCTGCCCAAAGCCCCTTCATGTGACTCTCAGCTGAGCCACAGCACGGGGCGAGCGCTCCCCCCACGCCCCCCGCTCGGGGATGGGCAGCCCCTGGCTCCCATCTCAGCCCTGTCCACCACAGCGTGAGGAGCCCACGGGGACACGCGAGGATGGGGACCCCCTGAGCAGGCCCCGTCCCAGGGGCTCCCGCACGCAGCGGGACGGGACCCCAGTGCTGGCAGGGGGGTGCACCCCAGTGCTGACCCCCCCCGGGGGGCTGCGGGGGTTGATCCTCCTCCCTTGCCTGCTCCAGCTCCAGCAGGCTCCCAGCACCAGCCCCTCCAACCCCTCCCTGCTTGGGGGTCCCCGGGGTGCCAGGGGCTGCCTCTCGCAGCCGGGACCACCCCATAGAGACCCCCACTCCCATCGGGCCCCCGGCATCCGCAGCCCCCAGCCCCACTTACGGTACTGCGCCGTGGCCAGGGCCAGGAGGGCCCCCAGCAGCGCGATGGCCCCGTGCACCCGCATGCTCCGGCCGCTCTCTTCTCGCCTCCTTGCGCTCGGGCTCCCGGGAGAGGCGAAGGCAGCGGCGGAGGGGGGATAAGAAGGGGTCTCCTTTGCATAGCCCCTCCCCGCGGGACGGCCCTGGCGGGGCTGCGGGTGGACACGTGTGTGCACGTGTGTGCATGCGTGGGCACACGTGTGTGTGTGCGCGGCCCCGCGCTCCCTCCCGGCCCGGTCACACGCTCCCGGACCTGGCTCCGACCGGGCAGGCGGGGGGTTCGGGGCAGGCTGGGACCCCTCTGGGGGGCTCAGGGCAGCGTCTCCCCTCGCCCTGCAGCCGCTGCTGCCCCACGCTCGTGGCATGGGGGTGCCGGGTGCTGGGTGCAGCAGGGGGCTGGGACACGGCCCCCAGGTCCCCCACGGGATGGGGCGCACCCACACGGGGCCCCCGTCTGCCCTGGCGTCGT
Source organism: Oxyura jamaicensis (assembly GCF_011077185.1). NCBI lineage: Eukaryota > Metazoa > Chordata > Aves > Anseriformes > Anatidae > Oxyura > Oxyura jamaicensis. The sequence goes on from NW_023309732.1 coordinate 4,142, forward strand.
TGCAGGTCTGTCCCCAGCACAGCCCGGGGCAGGACCCTGACAGTGCCCTGGGCTGGCAGGGGGTGAACGTGGGACCACGTGTGTGGGGCCGTGTCCGTGGGACCATGTCTGTGGGACCGTGTGTGTGACACGGGGTCTGTGGAACTGTTTGTATGGGGTCTGTTTGCGTGCCACGGCGTCTGGGGGGGCGTGTATGTGACACCGTGTCCATGGGGCCGTGTCTGTGGGGTTGTGCATCTGAGCCCATGCCCGTGGGACCACGTGCGTGGGGTCTCTGTGCGTGACGCTGCGCCCACGGGATGTGTCCGTGGGACCACATGTGGGACACGGTGTCTGTGGGACTGTGTCTGTGGGGTCGTGTGTGACACTGTGTCCGTGGGGTCATGCGTGTGACACCGTGTCTGTGGGGTCATGTGTGTGACACCGTGCCCATAGGACCACGTGTGTGACACTCTGTCCGTGGCACTGTGTCCCCAGGACCGTGGGTGTGATACCACGTCCGTGGGACCGCGTCTGTGCCACGGTGTCCGTGGGACCGTGTGCGTGGGCTCTGTGTCCACGACGCCGTGGGCACGCCCAGCACCGCGCACACAGGACCGGGGGTGACCCCCGAGCCCCCAGCCCGAGCCCTCCCGCCCAGCCGCGGTGCCGGGGGGACGCGGCCGGACCCCACCCGCGAGGACCCCCCTCCGTGCGCAGCGCCCCCCCGCGGCCGGCGCCTGCCCCTTTAAGGGATCTCCCGCGCCGCCCGCCCGCTCGGCCAATGGGGCGGCGCGGGGGGCGTGGCCGGCGGAAGGCGGGAAGTGGCGGGGGCGGGGCCGGCCGCGTTGTGGCGCGCCGCGGGGAAGCGGCGGCCGCGATCGTTCCGCGCCCGGCCCGGGACCGCCGGGAGCGCCCCCCCCGCCCCGGGGCCGGCCCCCCCCGGGGCCGCCCATGGAGA
>NW_023309733.1:0-2018 GCF_011077185.1 Oxyura jamaicensis
CCACCTCCCAGGTCCCCCAATAAAGCCCCCGGGGATCCCCCGTCCCAACCACCCCATTAAAAACCACTGGGGCTGCCCAGGAAGGGCCGCAGATCGAGGGGCGCCCCGTGCCGCACAGCGGGGTGGCAGCACCCCCATGTCCCCACGTGTCCCCTCCTCCCCCCATCCCCGGGGGTACCTGCGCTGACTGTGAGCACGGTGCCGTTGCCGGTGGCGGTGGCGTGCCGGGGGATCTCCAGGGTGACCCGGCAGACGTAGCACCCCGCGTCGCCCGGCCGTGCCCGCAGGATGCTGAGGGTGGCGTGGGGGGGCTGCCAGGCCAGGCGCAGGCGGGGGCTGCAGGGGGCCGGGGGGGCGGCGGGGCCCATGCGGGCGCTGCAGAGGACCCTGTGCCCCGCGGCCTTCAGCCACTCGACGCGGAGCATCTGAGGAGGCTCCGCCGCCACCACCCAGCACCCCAGGGCCACCCCTTCGCCCGCTGTCACCTGCACCTCCGACGGGTCCTGGATCACCCACAGGGCGCCCGCTGAGGGGGGGGGGGGGGAAACGGCGCTCGGGTCACGGCGTGGTGGCTCCAGGGACGGGGGGCTACGGGGTCTGGATGCTCCCAGGGTGTCCCCCCCGCCCCGGTGCCACCGTGGCCGGTGGCCGGCTGGGGACACTGAGGCACAGCGGGGCACGGGGCCCCGGCGTCCTGCTTGTGGCCTGTGACCACACGCCGCTCTGTACGTGCCTGTCCCCTCGCCGCTGTCCCCTTCCTGTCCCCACCAGCTGTAGCTGACCATGTTCTGTCCCCCCTCCGCCCGTCTGTCCCCCCACCTTGTCCCCCAGCCACAGCCGTGTCGCCCACCTCTGTCCCTCCCCAGCGTGTCCCCACATCTGTGCCCCAATCCCACCCGGTTCCCCCTCAGGAAAATGTCCCTAGCGGCATCCCCTGTCACCCCCCATCCTCCTTCTGTCCCCTCCCTGGTCCCCCTTCTGAACCCCCCTGTCCCCAGCTGTCACCCGGGGGCCAGACCAAGCCCCACAGCTCCTCGGTGCCCCCTGCCCCCCTGCCCCAAGCCACCAAGCCAGTGACCCAGACACCGTCCCTGTTGTCCCCGTCCCCCCCCCGCCATGTCCCCACCACTCACCACCGAGGAGGGGGACGAGGACCCCAAGCCCCCACATCCCCATGCTGGTGCTGGGCTGCCCCTGGGGCTCTGAGGGGCTCTGAGGGGCTGCCCCTGTCCCCACGGGGTCCCTGTCACCGCCACACGGCTGTCCCCGAGGTGTCCCGGCCTGCCATCACCCCGCCGTGACGCCACGGCTTCCTGTCACCGCAACGGGGACGGGGACGGGGACGGGGATGGGGACGGGGACGGGGACAGGGACGGGGACGGGGATGGGGACGCTGACAGGAACAAGGCCCAGGGACAGCACCTGGCACCTGGGGACCGGGGTGACCCCCGCCGGGACCCACTTTTGGGGACGTACCAGCCAGGACCCCCGTTTTAACCCCCCCCCCCCCCCCATGGGGGGGTCACATCCTGACCCAGAGCAGGTGGCTGGGGGGGCAATGTGGAGTCACTGGGAAAAGTGGGAGGCTGGGGGGGGTCCCGTACTGGGAGAACGCCCCCACCCCAAGGGACCCCCCCTCCCCCAGAGCCTGGGGGACCCCCTCTGTCCCCCCACCCCTCACCCCTGGCACTCACGTCCTGAGTTCCCAAGCCCCTTCTCGCGGGTCCCCCTGTCCTGGGGGTGCCCAGACCTGGGGGTGGGGGTCTCATGCCCCCCCAGTTCCCCCCCCCCCTTCCCCCAAGGCATTCAGGGTGCTGGCTTGGGATGGCTTTGGGGGGGGTGCCCTCCCCCAGGGGACCACGGGGGTCCCCATTTCCCTGGGGGGGGGTGTCCCAGCACTGGCTCTAGGAGGACCAGAGGACCCTTGGGACACCCAGGGGGTGTCAGTGGGCTCTGCTGGGGGGGCTCAGAACCCCCCTTGCCCTGGGGGGGCTGTTTTGGGGGGGGGTCTGGGCCCT
>NW_023309734.1:0-2241 GCF_011077185.1 Oxyura jamaicensis
CCACAAAGCCCGAGCCATAAAAAACCCTAACACTAAAACCCCCTAAAGCCCTAACCCTAAAAACCCGTTCAACCCTAAATGCCCTCACAGCCTCAACCCTAAAAACGCTTAGAACCCCAATCCTAAACACCCTAAATCCAAGCCATAAAAGCCTTAAACCCCCTAACCCAAGAAGCCTTAAACCCCCTAACCCTAAAAACCTCCAAACCCCTTACCCTAAAAAGCCTAAAGCCTGAGCCATAAAAAAATAAACCCTAACCCTAAAACCCTAAAGCCCCAACCCTATAAACCCTAACAACCCTAAAAACCCCTCACAGCCCCAACCTTAACAACCCTAAAGCCCCAACCCTAAAAGCCCCTTCCCACCTTAACCCTAAAAACCCTAAAGCCCTAACCTTAAAAACCCTAAATCCCTCACCCTATAAACCCTTACAACCCCAACAATAAAAACACTAAAACCCAAGCCATAAAAACCCTATAGCCCCAACCCTAAAAATGTAAAAAACCCTAACCCTAAAAACCTAAAAACCCTAACCCTAACAACCTTAAGAATCCTAACGCTTAAAACTCTAACCCTAAAAACTCTAAACCCCCTAAACCTTTAAAACCCTCACAGCCCTAACCCCCAAAACCCTAAGCCCCAATCCTAAAAACCCTAAAGTCCTAGGCTTAAAAACCCCAGCCCTTAGTACCCCAAATCGCCAACCCTAGAAAACGGAACTGTAAAAACCCTAAAGAAGTGGGAGAACTACACCTCCCGGCATGCTTTTGGGCACCCAACATGGCGTCCCGGAACCCCAGTGCCGGAGAACTACGTTTCCCAGGATTCCCTGTACACCAAACATGGCCGCCTGGATGTCTGGAGTGCGTGGACTACATTTCCCAGGATTCACCGGACACCCAACATGGCTGCCCGGATGTAAGGAGTACGTGGCCTACATTTCCCAGCATTCTGTGTATTCTCAACTCGGCCTCCCGGAAGTCGGCCATGAGGGGTGCCCGGGGCATTCCGGGAGACGTAGTTCTCGGAAAACGAGGGTTAGGGTTAGGGTTAGATTTGCGCCGGGATTAGGGTGGGGGTTAGGGTTAGAGTTAGGGGTTAGGGTTAAGGGTTAGGGTTAGGGTTAAGGGTTAGGGTTAGGGTTAGGGTTAGGGTTTACGGTTAGGGTTTAGGGTTAGGGTTTAGGGTTAGGGGGTTAGGGTTAGAGGGTTAGGTTTAGAGTGTTAGGAATAGGGTTTAGGGTTAGGGTTAGGGTTAGGGTTAGGTTTAGGCTTAGGGTTAGGGTTTTGGGTTAGGGTTAGGGTTTAGTGTTAGCGTTAGGGTTAGTGTTAGGGTTAGGGTTAGGGGTTAGGGTTACCGTTGGGGTTAGGGTTAGGGTTAGGGTTAGGGTTTAGGGTTAGGGTTCGGTTTAGGGTTCGGTTAGGGTTAGGGTTAGGGTTAGATTAGGGTCAGGTTTAGGGTTTGTGATTAGGGTTGGGGTTAGAGTTAGGGTTAGGGTTAGGGTTTGGGGTTAGGGTTAGGGTTTGGCGTTAGGGTTAGGGTTAGGTTAGGATTAGGGTTAGGTTTAGGGTTAGTGTTAGGGTTAGGGTTAGGGTTAGGGGTTAGGGTTAGGGTTAGGTTAGGGTTAGTGTTAGGGTTAGGGTTAGGGTTAGGGTTAGGGTTAGGGTTTGGGTTAGGGCCTTGTGTTAGGGCCTCGGGTTAGGGCTACGGGTTAGTGCTACGGGTTAGGCCTACGGGTTAGGGCCTCGGGGTAGGGCTACGGGTTACGGCTACGGGATAGGGTTAAAGGTTAGGGCTACGGGTTAGGCCTACGCGTTAGGGCTACGGGTTAGGGCTACGGGTTAGGGCTACGGATTAGGCCTACGGGTTAGGGCTACGGGTTAGGGCTAAGGGTTAGGGCTACGGGTTAGGGCTACGGGTTAGGGCTACGGCTTAGGCCTACGGGTTAGGCCTACAAGTTAGGCCTACGGGTAAGGCCTACGGGTTAAGGCTACGGGTTAGGGCTACGGGTTAGGCCTACGGGTTAGGCCTACGGGTTAGGCCTACGGTTTACGGCTACGGGTTTGGGCTACGGGTTAGGCCTATGGGTTAGGGCTACGGGTTACGCCTACGGGTTACGCCTAAGGGTTAGGCCTAGGGGTTAGGCATACGGGTAAGGCCTACGGGTTAGGCCTACAGGTTAGGGCTACGGGTTAGGCCTACGGGTTAGGCCTACGGGTTTGGGCTACGGGTTAGGCCTA
>NW_023309735.1:0-4146 GCF_011077185.1 Oxyura jamaicensis
TATGTCCTGGTTAACAGCACTTGGAGTGATGATGCTGATTTCTGCACTCATGTGTGGTATTTTATCTGCCATTGGAAAGATCCTTGAGAATTCCAGACTTCCAGTGAAGGTGAGACCGTGCATTAATTATGGTTCACAATGTTTTGCTCTTCATGGCATACTTTTTAATACAGTTTTGTAAAGGTTTTGTGTGTGTGCTTAAAGGAACTGTAATTTGTAATGTAATTAGTATAATTTAAAATTAGTGTTGAAATGTGGTATGTTCATTGTGGCATGATGACAGATTCCTGTAAAGAAAATCAGAGGAGTGCTTATTTTCAAATTACTTTAAGAGATGTTCTAATTAGTGTACATTATTTTACAGTTGAATTTATGAGGTCAGAAACAGTTCTGTGTACTAATTTGATGCTGTTACACAGTGATGTTTCACAGCTGCAATTAATGCAAGATGTATGATATTTTGCAATAACACTTTTTCAAGCTAAAAAGCAGACTTTTTGACTTGCAGAACTGTGTAATAACTGCTCTGCTCAGTGGAATTGAGAAAAGTCACTATTGAGCAGAGGTTAACATTGCAGTCAGTAGAACTATATGCTGGAATTCCTGAGCTTAACTATATATTTAAATTGTTTTGAGTAAGGCTGCTAATGTTTATTATTAAAGCTATACCAGTTATACTTTATCATTTTGTTTCTGTAATTTTTGAAGTTGTGTCATTCTTTCTTGGAAATACTGTTTTTCTGAGAGAAGCCTTTCATGAAAAGTAAAGCCATTTTCTCCGGAAGGCAGCTTCCCCCCATTTCAGTTTTCTTTGGTGCAATTCATTCCAGTTTATTAAAAGTGATCAAAAAGGGAGTTTGGAGAGATTGTGTTTTTTCGACAGGTTTCAAACAGTGCACCTTTTTATGATACAGAGGCTTTCCCTCCCCAGAAAATTCCAGTGGTGTACTAATGATTTTAAAAAGTTAATTAGCAAGTTTCCTCAAAGCTGTTGGTGGGGTCTTTGTGACTTTGTGCTTTCAGAGCTTTTATTGTGTGTGTGTTTCAAGGAAAAAGGTGTGAATACTATATGCTTCTTGTTGCTCTTTTTTTTTTTTCCTTTTTTTTTCTTTTTTTTTTTTTTTTTCCCCAAAAGACAGGGAAAATTTGCTTCTTCTTTTCTACTCTACCTTATTTAACCACTTAAACAAAATTAGACAAGCAATCTATCTTTGGGTTTGTGAGCTGGGAGATTAGTGCTGCAGTCAGTAAGCGTCCGTTGGAGTAAACCTGGGATTTCTGCACAAACCGAGATTCTGGATACTAGAGTCATCATCATCTGTGCTAATAAATCGACACTGTAGAGTGTTTACAAACTTCTGAGAATATTATTGCTGTTCTCTCACCTGAGTTGCCACATCTGGCTGATCAAGGCTTATTCCAAACAGTGATATCCACAGAGATTATATCCTAAGCTCCTAAACTCCTCTCTCATGTTGTCACTCAGAGATTTACAGATTTTGTGGTGGTCTAGCGGATTGGAAAGCCTAATTACAATCTTGAAGTTCATTATATAGACTTATTTGATATTCCTCTTTTTTCATATGAATTCTATGTCTATAATTGTGCTTCCTCCTCAACTATTTCGTGATCAATCAAGTGTAAACATAGTGTTCTTGATAAATATCAGAATTGGATCTGCTGAGATAATTACTTGTAGATTAAATCTGTAGAGTACGTGAAACTACACATCAAATGAATCTCTGGAAAGACTGAGTATTGAATACCTGGGAATGTTTATGGTTTTTAGATTAATCAAAGAGCATAAAGACTTTCCCATCATATGTTTAACTTATTCTTCAAATCTGGTGTAAATGACAGAAAACTACATCCTGATCTCCTCAGTTAAGACACAAGATTCTAAAATACATTGACATTGCTGTTAACTGAGCTCATAGTTGCAGAGGAATTTTTGCTTTATTTCTTCATTTTACCACAGCATTCTGTGAGCAAATTATATATTATTATTTACATTAGATTATAAGTGTTCAAATGTTTGCCATCTCAGTAAGATGTTTATTAATATCTTAAATCTACTTTGCTCAGGTAAGGTTAAACTTCTCAAGAATTGCCAGCTGGAAAATATTGCTTCCATTCTTTATGCTATTTTGCACAAACAGCCAAAATCTCAGACTACCAAATGCAGTTCAGATTCAATGGTATCAGTGTATGCTCAGTACTGGAGAATTTCCAAGCTCATAAAAAAAAAAAAAAAAAAAAAAAAAAAAAAAAACAAATGTGAAATAGCTTCAGATTTGATTTTATGACATTTAGTGTTCTTTTTTTTGTTTTTGTTTTTGTTTTTGTTTTTTCCCATTTAGTGAACTAAATATCATAATAGTGAACTCTATGGATATCCTGACTGTACAGTCGTTACTCTTTTGATCCACCTTAGTCATAAGTTCAAAAAGACACTGACTGTATTGATTAATGTTTCTGCAGAGAAATTTTTTGCCGGTATGTTTGCTAAACTATTACTGTTAGAGTATATCTTTCACTCGCATGTGTATTTGCTCTAGTGCTTGACATTGAAGCAAATGGACAGGATTATTTAGCCTGTGTGAAAGCTGAGACTTAATTTATTGACATTTGAAATTTTACTTTCCCCATCCTGCTGTCATATTTGAAGATGACCTTTGCCATATGAAGATTTTCTAAAAAATGTGTGCTTGAGCTCAAAGAATAGAAGAATTCTTGCATTCCTGGTTTGATTTTTTTTTTCTTTTTTTTTTTTTTTTCCCAAGAAACTCATCTTCTAGACATTTTGTTTTTGTGCTAGATCTGTCACAATCTTTTCTGGAAAACCAAAGGAGACATTTGTACTGACTTTTGTGAAACAAGTCTCTGGAGGGCAGCAAAGCATAGCAAAATTGCTGCTGTCTCATAGGCAGAATCTTCTGAATCTGATTTAGATCTGATTTAGCACACTGGGAAAAAAAAAAAAAAAATAAAAATAAAAATAAAAAAATAATGGCTGCAGTAGAGTTGCCTTTTATCTTTCCCTCTTTAACTGAAGTCTGATAGAAACCTCCTAAGGTTTGTCCACATTTCCATTCAGAAATACATGGCAGTTTTGGCTTCCATGGTGTTATACCTTCAGTGTTTAGTCCTCTCGCCTACACCTTAAAAGTATGCTCAAAATCTTATAGAAGGTGAGATTTCATAGAGAGTTAACTAAATATTTATCTTTTGACATCTCACATGTTTGGATCGTACAGCTGCTTTCTGTGTGTGACTTTCACATCTCACTTTTGGGCCTGAAGACAACGGCTTGCTAGTCAGTAGCAGAGGAATCCATTTAAACCCTCTCCAAGAGCAGTTATTTATGACATGGTGAAAGTTGTTCCTTGCGATGTGTCATCTTAACAGATACCAAAATCTGCTCTTCCCTGTTGCCAGAATCCTGTGTTTGAGAAGGATGTGGAAGCCTGCTATGGCAACTGTCCTCTTTACCCTCTTTAAGGGTATCCTGAAGTTTAAGGGTATCCTTTAACCCTTTAATCCTTTAAGGGTATCCTCTATAAGGGTATCCTGAAGGAGGAATGCTGTTCAGAGCTCAGGTATTCTCCCAGTGAGGGTGCCTGCCTGGGAGGCAGTGACAGAGCACTGGAATAACACTCCATTGCTGGAAAATCAGTGAGAGTTTCCACTACCGTTAACAAGCTCTTGGATGTAAGGGTTTACACTTCCAGTGGCAAATCTTTTGGATAACTTGTTGTTTTACGTTTTTTTTTTTTTCCTGTTAAAAAGTATGTATACATATTAGAAATGTTTTATCTTTGATATCTTAAGGAAATAATAATATTGACATTGTCTAAATCTAAAGTTTACTTGCCCATCTAAATTCATCTGGTCAATAGATGGTTATTGGTGGTTATTCACAAATATGATACTTCAGTCCACAGTGTTTTAATATGGCTTTCTTGCCTAATATATACATATCATAAATGCGTAATTATACTGTGTATGTGTATATGCATACATATACATATATATATATACATAACTCTATGTAAAAGTTTAAAGAGATCTACTATCGTGCTTCAAGAAAGCAACCTACAAGTAATTTCCTCAGCTAATGTTGAAGCTTCCTTTAGGAGCAGGGCA
>NW_023309736.1:0-1316 GCF_011077185.1 Oxyura jamaicensis
GGTGATCCTGGAGGTCTCTTCCAACCCAGACTATTCTGGGATTCTGTGAAGTTGGGCGCGAGGGCTGATCTGCCCGAGGGCAGGAGGGCTCCACGGGAGGACCTGGGGAGGCTGAGCCCAACGGCGTGGAGCTCCACAAGGCCACGTCCCGCCCTTGGGGCACAACAACCCCACGGTACTGGGGTCACCGCAGCCACCGGGGTTTGTTACAAGTGTCCGCGACGAATTATAATAGCCAATCCAGAAAATTATTGATCAGAATGGAATTTATTTGAGCAAGAGGTCGAGCAGGCAAAACAGCGCTGGGCGGCCGGGGAGCCTCTGCCCCACCAACGGCGCGCGCCGTCGCATCCGGGGGCTGACTTCTTCTCCTTTTCACCCAATTCGTGTTCACCACTATTTCTGGAAAAGAAATATTCATTCAATTCATTCTAATTAGTCCCCGAAATCGGCCCCGAATGCATGCCCCTCAGTCTCCGGGGGTCCCTTTGGGGGTCACTGATGCTGAAGGCTCGTAGTCTTCCTCTCAGGCTTTGTCCTTCGGTCGCCCTTCAGCTCCTCCTGATCTTCTCGGCCGGGTGTCGGAGGCTTTGGGTGGCTCTGTCCTACGGATTACATATTAATTAGCAGTCATTAATATTCACACCAGCCTCGCCTCGTATGCTAATTATCTCTCCCCCCATTCACGCATGGGGGCCGTCCAGATGAAGTAAGGAGTCATCCTCGGGGTTAACCTTTTCACCTCTTCTGCTCGGCGCACGTAATAGTGACAGGAATCAAATTAATTAACACGTAATAGTGGCACGAGTCAAATTAATTAACACGTAATAGTGGCACGAGTCAAATTAACCCATTTTCATGCTCAGCATCAGCGAGCGGGGCGCTGCCTGCTCGGCAGGGTGTCTTGCTGTACCCCACGGTTTAATTAACAAACTCATTACGCAACGTTAATTACGGGTTAACGCTACGGCGGTGCAGAGCGGCCTCCCCTCCCCCGGGTCCTCCGAGCCACCATCGAGACGAGACCTCCGGCGGCGCAGAGCGGCCGGATGGGGGGGGGCGGAAAGGGCGACGAGCGGGCGGACGTGACGTCACGGCGCGCGTCGCGGCGGGAACTTTGAATCTGGACGCCGGCGGCGGCGCCGGCGGTGGTGGCGGCGGGGGTCCCGGGCGTGACGTGCGGCGGTGACGTCACCACGCCCCCCCGAGCGTGACGTCACCGCCCCCCCCCCCCCCCCCCAATGCCGCGCCCCAAGGACCGCGCCCCCCGGCGCTCCCCGAGGCGGCCGCCGGCCCCGGCGCCTCCCCCCCCCCCC
>NW_023309737.1:0-7123 GCF_011077185.1 Oxyura jamaicensis
AATGTGATATTGTGAATGGGAAAGTTTCCATAGGATAAGCTCTCATTTTAGACTGCTTTTCATTATAATAGCACAGACCCTGGTCTCAGTGAAGGCAATGGAAATGTCTAGGTGGCTTAAGTATGAGCAGACTTTGGATCTCAATCAGCTACAAGTCAATAAAAAAATTAAGAGACTCACATCGGCAAGTTATACAAATTCCCTGCTCCCTCTGTGTTCTCTGCTGATTCTCTTTTCTTTTTGGACGCTATGAATTATGTTTCTTTGAAACTCTTTTCTAGCACATCAGAATCCCATCCATTGTTGGTTGGTTGCTTCAGTAAAGCTCACCTTTTTCCAGAACTAAGTGTGAAATCTGCTTTGTGATAAATATCTGATGGTGCAGGAGCTCTGGGCTTGCTCACAACCTAAATTCATTTATATTGCAGCAAAACACCTGCCTCTGTGCCATCACGAATGCAGCTCCCTATTGTAAAGTACAATTCAGTCTTTCAGACAAGATGCAGATTCACAGAATCACAGAATAGTCTAGGTTGGAAGAGACCTCCAAGACCACCTAGTCCAACCTCTGACCTAACACTAACAAGTCCTCCACTAAACCATACCCTAAGCTCTACATCTAAATGTCTTTTAAAGACCTCCAGGGATGGTGACTCAACCACTTCCCTGGGCAGCAAATTCCAATGCCTAACAAGCCTTTCAGTAAAGAAGTTCTTCCTAATATCCAACCTAAACCTCCCCTGGCACAACTTTAGCCCATTCCCCCTCGTCCTGTCACCAGGCACATGGGAGAATAGACCAACACCCACCTTGCTACAGCCTCCTTTAAGGTACCTGTAGATAGTGATAAGGTCACCCCGAGCCTCCTTTTCTCCAGGCTGAACAAGCCCAGCTCCCTCAGCCGCTCCTCATAAGACTTGTTCTCCAGACCCCTCACCAGCTTCGTTGCCCTTCTATGGACTTGCTTGAGCACCTCCATGTCCTTCTTGTTGTGAGGGGCCCAAAACTAAACACAGTACTCAAGGTGCGGCCTCACCAGAACCGAGTACAGGGGGACAATCCCTTCCCTAGTCCTGCTGGCCACACTGCTTCTTATACAAGCCATGATGTTGTTGGCCTTCTTCTTATACAAGCCATGATGTTGTTGGCCTTCTTGGCCACCTGAGCACACTGCTGGCTCATATTCAGCCAACTATCAACCAGAACTCCCAGGTCCTTCTCTGACAGGCAGCTTTCTAACCACTCATCTCCACTCATCAGGGATTTAATACTGGGTTAGAATAGCCCATGAGTTGAGTTGTATTATGTTAATTATTATATAGTACTGTGTGTCATCACTACCATGATTGCTATATACCATAGATGAAAATGGTGATTAACTAGAATGTACTGGAAAGAGTGTAACCTGAGCATGACATATGTGGCATGGAATAAGGGGTGGATATATGTCCTGCTTTCAGTTAGGACAGAGATAATTTTCCTCCTAGTAGCTGGTAGGGTGCTATGTTTTGGATTAGGATGAGAAGAGTGCTGATAACGTGCTGATGTTTTAATTGCTGCAGAGCACTGCTTACACTAAGCCAAGGACTTTTCAACTTCTCGCTCTGTCCTGCCAGCAGGCAGGCTGGGGGTGCAGCAAGAGCTGGGAGGGGACAAACCCACGACAGCTGACCCAAACTGGCCAAAGGGGTATTCCATACCATCTGACGTCATGCTAGACAATATATAAGGGTGGCTAGCCGGGGTGGGGGGCCGGCTGCTCGGGGTTGGGCTGGGCATCGGTCAGCAGGTGGTGAGCAATTGCATTGTGCATCACTTGTTTCATACACATTATTATTATTATTTCCTATCTTAATAAACTGTCTTTATCTCAACCCACAGGCTTCACTTTCCCGTTTCTCTCCCCCATCCCAGAGAGGGAGGGGGAAGGGTGAGTGAACGGCTGTGTGGTGTTTAGCTGCCGGCCGGGTTAAACCACAACAGATCTTTCTCCTTTTTTTTTTTTTTTAAATAAAAAACTTTGTACATTCAGATTAATGTGAAAAAGTGACTCTTTTTCAAACATCTCTCTGCTTCATAATACTTTTGCCCTACCTTCTATGCAGTAAAGAGCAGCTATCACTCAGAAAGTCAATAGCTCTTCCTTTTCTTTTACAGAAAATGTATGGAGTGATTTTGAATGAACCCTTCACTAATAGTGATTGTAAACTAAATAGTAGATAGATTTTAATATAGAGTCCGTGTACTTCTTCTGGATGGTGTGAACACTCTTTACCATACTCAAGAAAGGTGTTTAAGGAGAAAAGAACACAGGAAGAATGATGGAAGTTTTGATCTGCAAGGAAACATTACCCGAATTACATAAGCCCAAGTAAATGATGACTAACAGTAGACATGATAACAATCTGCAGGTGTTTGATGGAGACAAATATAAAGGAGGAAGAGGTTTTACTTAGGGTCATCCAAAGTGTAAAAGTAGCAGCAATCCAAGATGGACAAGATAAATTAATAGGTTTTCTCCACCTCTAATGACTATGATTCTATTACATTAAAACAGAGGAAAATCTACAGAGAAATACTGAACCCATTTCTAATCCAGACCTTCTCTGACAGATTAAATAGTACAGTAGATTACAATTTCTTCTTTTGTAGTCAAATGTTAATTAGATTCCTTGCAGCTGTCTGTATATCCTTCTGAGTTGGCTGATGAGCACATTAACAATGTGAACTGATTAAAGAGTAGAGTGAAACTTCCTTCTGTAGGATAATGACATATTTGAAGCACAGACTGGTCCTGCCAAAATACAAAACTGACAAGCATGGAGTTCACATATTTTATACCACATGCACTTGGCTTTGCTGCCCTGGTGAAGGCAAGCTCCAAATAACCTGTAAGTTATTTGGTTATTATCCCATGGTCCTTAGCTCCTCCACCAAAGCAGCTATTGAGCATCAACCCGAGAAACAAAAAGCTAATAGATATTTTTTCCATCTTTTCTAACTAATCATAGGAAAATCAATCCACTTGACATTTCTAAGCCTTGCTCATGTATGTGTAGAATGCGAAAACATTATTCCTCTTGATAGTTTACTGTTACTAAACCTCTTAGTGTCCTCGGCTGAATATTACTGAGTTACAGACTGATGTGCTATTATATTACTATCAGTTCCCTATTTCTTTATATATTTATTTTTGCCCAGCTATTTTGTCACTTGCCTGGACCTTTAGCCAAGTGATGAACTGTAGATGGATTTATCTCTTCATAGAATCATAGAATATCCTGAGTTGGAATGGACCCATAAGGATCATCAAGTCCAACTCCTCGCACCGCACAGGTCTACCCAAAAATTCAGACCATGTGACTAAGTGCACAGTCCAATCTCTTCTTAAATTCAGACAGGCTTGGTGCAGTGACTACTTCACTGGGGAGCCTGTTCCAGTGTGCAACCACCCTCTCGGTGAAGAACCTCCTCCTGATGTCCAGCCTAAACTTCCCCTGCCTCAGCTTAACACCGTTCCCGCGGGTCCTGTCACTGGTGATTATGGAAAATAGGTCACCCGTCTCTCCACTCCCCCTCGCGAGGAAGTTGTGATGAGGTCTCCCCTCAGCCTCCTCTTCTCCAGGCTGAACAGGCCAAGTGACCTCAGCTGCTCCTCATATGTTTTCCTCTCCAGGCCCTTCACCATCTTCACCGCCCTCCTCTGGACACTCTCCAACAGTTTCACGTCCTTTTTGTACTGTGGTGACCAGATCTGCACACAGTACTCAAGGTGAGGCTGCACCAGCACAGAGTATAGCGGGACAATCACTTCCCTCGACCGACTAGCAATGCCGTGCTTGATGCATCCCAGGATATGGTTGGCCCTCCTGGCTGCCAGGGCACACTGCTGGCTCATATTCATCTTGCTGTCAACCACGACCCCTAGATCCCTCTCTGCGGGGCTGCTCTCCAGCGTCTCATCACCCAGTCTGTAGGTATAGCCAGGGTTGCCCTGTCCCAGGTGCAGGACCCGACACTTGCTTTTGTTAAACTTCATGCGGTTGTTGATCGCCCAGCTCTCCAATCTGTCCAGATCGCTCTGCAGGGCCTTTCCACCCTCATCTGAGTCCATAACTCCTCCAAGTTTGGTGTCGTCGGCAAATTTGCTCAACGCAACTCCTAGTCCTACATCCAAATACTTTATAAAAACATTTAAGAGGACTGGCCCTAAAATGGAGCCTTGAGGGACCCCACTAGGGACCATCCGCCAGCCTGATGTGGCCCCATTTACCACAACCCTTTGAGTCCTGCCTGTCATCCAATTACTCACCCATCGTATGATGTTTTTGTTAAGTTGTATGCTGGACATTTTGTCCAGTAGGATCATATGGGAAACCGTGTCAAAAGCCTTGGTGAAGTCCAAAGAGATCACAGAATCATCTAGGTTGGAAGAGACCTCCAAGAACACCTAGTCCAACCTCTGACCTAACACTAACAAGTCCTCCACTAAACCATACCCTAAGCTCTACATCTAAATGCCTTTTAAAGACTTCCAGGGATGGTGACTCAACCACTTCCCTGGGCAGCTTATTCCAGTGCATAAACACCCTTTCAGTAAAGAAGTTCTTCCAGATGTCCAACCTAAACCTTCCCTGACGCAACTTTAACCCATTTCCCCTCGTCCTGTCACCAGGCACGTGGGAGAATAGACCAACACCCACCTTGCTACAGCCTCCTTTAAGGTATCTACAGAGTTCAATAAGGTCGCCCCTGAGCCTCCATTTCTCTGGGCTGAACAAGCCCAGCTCCCTCAGCCGCTCCTCATAAGACTTGTTCTCCAGACCCCTCACCAGCTTCGTTGCCCTTCTATGGACTTGCTTGAGCACCTCCATGTCCTTCTTGTTGTGAGGGGCCCAAAACTAAACACAGTACTCAAGGTGCGGCCTCACCAGAACCGAGTACAGGGGGACAATCACTTCCCTGGACCTGCTGGCCACACTGCTTCTTATACAAGCCATGATGTTGTTGGCCTTCTTCTTATACAAGCCATGATGTTGTTGGCCTTCTTGGCCACCTGAGCACACTGCTGGCTCATATTCAGCCGACTGTCAACCAATACTCCCAGGTCCTTCTCTGCCAGGCAGCTTTCTAACCACACATCTCCCAGCCTGTAGCTCTGCTTGGGGTTGTTATGCCCCAGGTGCGGGACCTGGCACTAGGCCTTGTTGAACTTCATGCAGTTGGCCTCAGTCCATCAGTCCAACCTATCCAGATCCTCCTGCAGAGCCTTCCTACCCTCGAGCAGATCGACACACACACCTAATTTGGTGTCGTCTGCAAACTTACTGAGGGTGCACTCGATCCCCTCATCCAGATCATCGATAAAGATATTAAAGAGAACTGCCCCCAGTACTGATTCCTGGGGGACGCCACTAGTGACCGGCCTCCAACTGGATTTGACTCCATCCACCACAACTATTTGGGCCCAGCTATCCAGCCAGTTTTTAACCCAATGAAGCGTACACCAGTCCAAGCCATGAGCAACCAGCTTCTTGACAAGAATGTTGTGGGGAACGGTGTCAAAAGCCTTACTGAAGTCAAGGTAGACCACATCCACAGCCTTTCCCTCATTCACTAAGCGTGTCACTTTGTCATAGAAGATCAGGTTCGTCAAGCAGGACCTGCCTTTCATAAACCCATGCTGACTGGGCCTGATCGCCTGCTTGCCCTGCAAGTGCTGCATGATGACGCTCAAGATAAACTGCTCCATGAGCTTCCCTGGCACTGAGGTCAAACTAACAGGCCTATAGTTTCCTGGGTCTACCCTCCAGCCCTTCTTGTAGATGGGCGTCACATTTGCTATCTGCCAGTCGACTGGGACCTCCCCTGATAGCCAGGACTGCTGATAAGTGATGGAAAGCAGCTTGGCCATTTCTTCTGCCAGTTCTCTTAGTACCCTCGGGTGGATCCCATCTGGCCCCATCGACTTGCGTACATCTAAGTGCTGTAGTCGGTCGCCAATCATTTCCTCGTGGATTGTGAGGGCCACATTCTGCTCCCCATCCCCTTCCACCAGCTCAGGGTACTGGGTATCCAGAGAACAACGGGTCTTGCTGTTCAAGACTGAGGCAAAGAAGGCATTAAGCACCTCAGCCTTTTTGCTCATCTCTTGTAACTAAGTTTCACCCCACATCCAGTAAAGGATGGAGGTTCTCCTTAGTCATCCTTTTTGTGTTGATATATTTATAAAAACATTTTTTGTTATCTTTAACGGCAGTAGCCAGATTGAGCTCCAGATGAGCTTTGGCCTTTCTAATTTTGTCCCTGCACAGCCTCGCAACATCCTTATAGTCCTCCTGAGTGGCCCGCCCTCTTTTCCAAAGGTTATAAACCCTCTTTTTTTCTCCTAAGCTCAAGCCACAACTCTCTGTTTAGCCAGGCTGGTCTTCTTCCACACCGGCTCGTCTTTGGGCACGTGGGGACAGACCGCTCCTGTGCCATTAAGATTTCTTTCTTGAAGAGTGCCCAGCCTTCCTGGACTCCTCTACCCTTCAGAACCACCTCCCAAGGGACTCTGCCAACCAGTGTCTTGAACAGCTCAAAGTCAGCCCTCCGGAAGTCCAAGACAGCGGTTTTACTGGTCCCCTTCCTGACTTCACCAAGAATAGAGAACTCTACCATTTCGTGGTCACTCTGCCCAAGACAGCCCCCGACCAGCACGTCTCCCACCAGTCCTTCTCTGTTAGTGAACAGAAGGTCTAGCGGGGCATCTTCCTTGGTAAGCTCACTAACCAGCTGCGTCAGGAAGCTATCTTCCATGCTTTCCAGAAACCTAGACTGCTTTCTCTGGGCTGTGTTGTCTTTCCAGGATATGTCTGGGAAGTTGAAGTCCCCCACGAGAACAAGCGCTGAAGATTTCACAACTTCTGCCAGCTGTCTGTAGAACTCCTCATCTGTCTCCTCATCCTGGTTTGGGGGTCTATAACAGACCCCCATCAGGATGCCTGCCTTGTTGGCCTTCCCACTGATCCTAACCCATAGGGACTCAACCTTATCATTCCCAGCCTCAAGTTCAATGACATCAAAACACTCTCTAATATAGGGAGCTACACCACCACTCCTTCTGTGCCGCCTATCCCTT
>NW_023309738.1:0-1346 GCF_011077185.1 Oxyura jamaicensis
CCCCCCCAGGGACCAGCGGGGAGCACAGGGTGCTGCGCGTCCCCGCGGAGCGATGGGAAGGACAGAGCAGCAGGGCTGCAGAAAGGGGAAGCGAGAGACACTCCAGCGGCACGTGCCACACCGAGCTCCCGCAGACCGAGGGCGCCCGGACACCCTATTTATAGGGCAGCTTCAGGGCTGGGGACAGGACTTGGTGCCACGCGGGACGTGCAACGCTCGGGGTTGCGCCAGGCTCTGTCCCCAGCCCAAGGCCACCTCCCCGGACACCAAGTCCCCCTCGCTTGGTCACCGGCCACCACCTCGTGGCCCTGGCAGCAGGGAGAGATGAAACCCCGGGGTCAGGTCGGTCCCTGCAGCCCCAAGGCCCTCTCTGCCCCGTGGCAGCGGGACGTGGCTGTCCTGCACCGCAGTGCTGCCGCCTCTCCTCCGGGCTCCCCCAGCCCCCTGGCAGGCAGCAGGCACCCCCTGGCAGGAAGGTGTTCCGGGAAAGGCACAGAACCTTGAACCCCAGCCGCAGGGAGCTGGGGCAGGAGGGGGAGATGCAATTAGTGGGGCAGGTGCAATTAGGGATTGCATCATTAAGGATTGCAATTAACGATTGCAATGAGCCCAGACGAGGGATAACCATCAGTGGCCAAAGGCGACCATCACCACCCTGGGACGTGGGGAACGTGGCCGGGTCCCACCCCGCAGCGGGGGGCACAGCGGCTCCCCTCGCCCTCCCGGCCCAGGGGGCTGCACCCCAAGTCGGGTAGCCGGGGGGGAGGCAACGGAGGGGGGGGGGAGGGGGCTGCAGGAGGGCTCCACAGCACCGGGGGCCGGGTTCGCCGTTCCCTCGGCCGGAGGCAGAACAAAGGCAGCTGCAGCCGTGACCTCACCTCCCCCGCTGCCCCTGGACGGCGGCCAGGGCTCTCCGGGAGCGGGGGGGCAGGAAGGTCTCACCCCCCCACCCCAGCTCCCACCCCGCGGCTCCTCACCGGAGCCCGGCGGGCGGCACGGAGCCCCCGGCGGACGCCCCAGGCCCCGCTCCGGTACGCGGCGGGGGGGTTACCGGGGGGGGGGGGGGGGGGCACGGAGCGGGGCAGGGCGGCGGGGCTGAGCCGTCCCCAGCACGGAGCGGCCACCGGCGCCTCCCCTCCCGGCTCCCCCCCCGGTACCGGCGCCGGTAGCGGCTCCCCCTCACTCACCCCACGCGGAAGAGCAGCGGCCCGGCGAGGGCCATGAGCGCGGCGGCGAAGCGGCGCAGGGCCGGGCTGAGCCAGGCGGCCGCCCCCAGCCCGCACGCCCCGGCCCCGGCCGCCACCGTCGCCCGGCAGCGCGGCCCCGCCATGCTCCGGGCCCCGCCC
>NW_023309739.1:0-1143 GCF_011077185.1 Oxyura jamaicensis
GTGGGAGGTCAGAGGGAGCCCCCCACGCGAGGGTTGCCCCCACCCACTCGTGACCCCCCACACCCACTCGTGACCCCCGCCGTACCTTCCTGGTGCAGCACTGACGCCTCCAGCAGCCCCAGCACCTCCTCGGGGCTTGGCGTTTGCCCCTGCCTGCAGGGGGGGGAGTGGGATGGGGACATGGCAGGACGCCCCCCTGCATCCCACGGGTGATCGAGCACCGCCCCACGCGTGTCCCAAACCTGACCCCCCAGCCTCCTGCACCCACGTGTGTCCCCCCCAGCCACACACGTGTGCCCCTAACCCTGACCCCACGCCCCCTCCGCAGCCATACCCGGGACCCCGCACAGCCCCTGAGCCCCAGTCGTGTCCCCAGCCCCCACGCGTGACCCTGACCCCACGCGTGTCACCCCCAAGGACCGATGGACGCCCCCTCCCAGCCCCCACGCGTCTCTCTCGCCCCCGCAGCCCCGCAGCCCCGCACCCCACGCGCGTCTCCCCACGCGCGCCCCCGCTGACCCCACGGCGCGCGCCCCCTGCCCCACGCGCGCCAGCGCGCGCGCGGCCCCTCCGCCGCCCCCCGCCATGGCCGCACTGCGCCTGCGCGGCGGCGAGGAGCGGGATGAGCCCCTCCCCTCCCGGAGCGGCCATAGAGACGGGGCCTCCGGGCGTACAGAGCGGCCGCCGGGCTGCGGGCGCGGGGAGCGTAGAAGCAGGGGCAAAGACCATAGAGAGGCGGAAGGGCGGGCAGAGCGTCGCCGCCCGGTAGCAGGTGGGGTGCGGCGGGCGGGCGGGGGGGGGCTGTGGGGGGGCGCCGGGGGGGGGGCCCGGGGGGGCCCCGGGGGGCCCGGGGGGGGCCCGGGGGGGCCGGGGGGGGGGTCCCGGGGGGTCCCGGGGGTCCCCTCACGCTGTCAGCCCTTAGGCCGCCCTCGCCATGGCCTCCCGCGGGGGTCCCCGTGCCACCGGCACCGACGGCAGCGACTTCCAGCACCGGGAGCGCGTGGCCTCGCACTACCAGATGAGGTGGGTGACCCCCCCCGGGGGCCTTGGGTGACCCCCCCCGGGGCCGTGCGTGTCCCCTGGGGGCTGTGTCCCGCCCCCCCCCCCGGTGGCTGACAGCCTCCCCCCCGCAGCGTGGCCCTC
>NW_023309740.1:0-668 GCF_011077185.1 Oxyura jamaicensis
CAATCCCCCCCCCACGTGTCCCCCCCCCAGGTCGCTCACACTCGACCGTGATGTTGAAGGCGGTGCCGCGCTGCCCGTGCTGGTTCTCGGCCACGCACACGTACTCGCCCGCGTCCTCGGGCCGGGCGGCCGGCAGCGCCAGCGTCACCTGCGGCTCGTAGACGGCCACCGCCACCGCGCGCCGGCCCCGCAGCACCGTCACGATGGGCGCCGGGTCGCTGTCGGCCCCGCACGTCACCGTCACCGGCTCCCCGGCCACCACCCACAGCGTCCCGTTCACCACCGGCGCCCGCGGGGCGTCTGCAGGGACACCGGGTCAGTGCCGGGGGGGGGGGGGGCATTTGATCCACCCCAGTGTCCCCTCCCCCCATGTCCTCAGTGTCCCCATAAGGAACCCAGTTGTCCCCTCCCCATGTCCCTATTGTCCCCCCATGGCTCCCAATGTCCCCATAACAAACCCAGTTGCCCCCTCCCAGTGTCCCTCCCCGTGCCCCCACTGTCCCTTTATGTCCCCAGTGTGTCCCCCACGTCTCTAAGTGTCGCTGCAATGAACCCAATTGCCCCCTCCCCATGTCCCCAGTGTCCCCCCCATGTCCCCAGTGTCCCCCTCTCCATATCCCCAGCATCCCTCCAACACCCCCAGTGCCCCCCCAGCCTGCGTCCCCCTC
>NW_023309740.1:768-2848 GCF_011077185.1 Oxyura jamaicensis
CCCCCCAAGCCCCCCCGGCTCACAGGCGACGTGCAGCAGCAGCGTGCGGTTGTGGCGCCCGTGGCGGTTCTCGGCCACGCAGCTGTAGGCGCCGGCGTGTGCGGGGGCCACGTGGGGCAGCAGCAGGCGCAGGGCGGCCGCCGGCTCCTCGCGCAGCACCGCGGCCCCCCGGAACCACGAGAGCAGCGGCAGCGGCCGCCCCTCGGCCTCGCAGCCCAGCTCCACCCGCGCCCCCTCCACCACCTCCGACGGCCCCCACAGCCCCACCACCTGCGGCTCGTCTGGGGGGGGGGGGGGGCAACGGGGTCAGGGGGGGACACCGGGGACCCAGGGACCCCAGGGACACGGTAATGCTCTGGGGACCCCAGGGAACCAAGGGACCCAGGGACCCTGTAACACCCCGAGGACCCCAGGGGGCCAAGGGACCCAGTAATGCCCCAGGGACCCCGCACCCAAGGGACCCCGGGGACCTGGTAATGCCCCGGGGACCCCACACCCAAGGGATCCCGGGGACCCGGTAATGCCCCAGGGACGCAGCAGCACCCAGGGCCCCAAGCGACCTGGCACCCAATGGACCCCAAGGCACCCAAGGGACCCAGGACCACCCCCGGGCACCCAGTGTCACCCAGGGGGCACCCAGCACCACCCCAGGGCCCCAAGCACCACCCCAGGGGACCCCAGCACCACCCCATCACCCACCTCCTGCAGCCCCCCCCCCCCCCCGGGGACCCCCGGGGGGGCCAACCCCCCCCCCTCACCCCCCGTCACCCCAGACCAGCAGCACCCACGGGCGCCCCCTCCGCCCCCCCCAGCCACTCACACTGCACGTCCAGGGCGACGCTGGCCTCGAAGGCGAGCGAGGTGTTGGCGAAGGCCACGCTGCAGCCCAGGCGCCGGCCGCCGTCCTCACGCCGCGGGCGGAAGCGGAGGAGGCCGAGGAGGACGCGGGCGCCCCCCGAGTCCTCGCGCACCTCGCGCCCCGCCGCCCCCGGCAGCCCCTCGGCGCCCGCCCAGCCCAGCAGCGGGGGCAGCTCGGGGCAGTTGTCGGGGACGCGGCAGCGCAGCTCCACCTCGGCACCCGCCACCACCTCGGGGGGCACCTCCAGCACCGGGCGGGCTGGAGGGGGAGAGAGACCCCCCCGGTGTGGGTGGGGGGGGGTCGGCATGGGGATTGGGGTGGGGGGCACCCGGGTCTGCCTCCAAAGGGAACCCCAGCCCCAGCCCTGAGACCCCTCCCCATCATTTCTCCGTCCCTGCGCCCCCTCCTCATAATTTCCTCAAGCCCAAATCCCAGCCCCCTCCTCATCCCCGAGCCCCCTCCCCACCGTTTCCCACCCCCGAGCCCCCTCCCCACCGTCCCCCTCCCCGCCTCCCCACCAGTCTCCAAGCCCCCAGCCCCCTCCCCACCCCCTGAACGCCCCCCGGACCCCCCCAAAACTCACCCAGCACCTCCAGCGTGGTGTGCTCAGAGAAGCTGTACTGGTTGTACCCCCCCAGGTCCCCGCGGAAGTAATACTTGCCGGCCAGCTCGGGGCTGAGCCGCGAGAGCCGCAGCGAGCAGTCGCGGAGCCCCGGGTCCCCCAGCAGCTCCGCGCGCCCCGCGAAGCTCTCGTGGACGGCGGCGGGGCGTGAGCGGGCCACCACGGGGGGGTAGCTTTTGGGGTAGGGGCTGCCAAAGTACCAGAGGCCGTGCACGGCGGCGGGGCGCAGCTCCTCGGGGTACTCGAAGCGGCACGGCAGCACCACGCACGTCCCCTCCAGCCCCGCCACCGCCGGCGGCATCCAGGCGGCCCAGGAGCCCCCCTGCGTCCCTAGAGAAGGGGGGGGGGTCCCCAAATGTCCCCTGGCGCTGCTAACAGGGTCCCCAGGGTCTCCTGGGGCCGGTAAGGGGGTCCCCAGGGGCCGGTAAGGGGGTCCCCAGGGGCCGGTAAGGGGGTTCCCTGTGCCCCCTTTCCCCTTATAACGCTGTCCTGGCCGTCCCTGGGTCCATTTATGGGGTCCTCGGTGTCCCCTCAGGCTTCTAACGGGGTCCCAAACACCCCCCAGGGGCCCCGAGGTTCAGTGTTCGGGTCCCCCCACG
>NW_023309741.1:0-1494 GCF_011077185.1 Oxyura jamaicensis
GGCGGATTTCCCAGCCACAGCTCCCAGTGCTCCCAGTTACAGCCCCCTCCCCAGTTAGAGCCCTCCCAGTATCTCCCAGTTAAAGCCTCATCCCAGTTCCCATCTCCCAGTGAGGGCTCCTCAGTGTTTCCCAGTTACAGCCCAGTTCTCCCAGTTACAGCCCCCACCTACCACCCCCCTGCGCCTCCCAGTTACCACCTCTGGGATCCCCCAGCACTCCCAGTATCCTCCCAGTTAGAGCCCTGCAGCATCCCTGGTGCTCTGAGCTGCATCTGCCCAGTGCTCCCAGTAACACCTCCCAGTTAGACCCAGCACCTCTGGTGCTCCGAGCTGTAGGTCCCCAGTCCTCCCA
This sequence comes from Oxyura jamaicensis, assembly GCF_011077185.1. Classification (NCBI taxonomy): domain Eukaryota; kingdom Metazoa; phylum Chordata; class Aves; order Anseriformes; family Anatidae; genus Oxyura; species Oxyura jamaicensis. Next base: position 353 of record NW_023309741.1, read on the forward strand.
GTAAGAGCTCCCAGTTAGATCCAGGGTCTCAGGTGCTCTGAGCAGCATCTCCCCAGTCCCTGCCAGTGCTCCCAGTAACAGCTCCCAGTTAGACCCAGCACCTCCAGTACTCTGAGCTGTAGCTCCCCAGTCCTCCCAGTGCCCCCAGTAACAGCTCCCAGTGAGCACCCAGCATCCTCGGTTCTCTGAGAAGGGCTCCCAGTCCCTCCCAGTGCTCCCAGTAACAGCTCCCACTTAGACCCAGTATCCTGGCTGCTCTGAGCTGCATCTCCCCAGTCCCTCCCAGTTAGATCCAGTACCCCAGGTGCTCTGAGCAGCACCTCCCCGGTGCCTCCGAGTCCTCTCAGTGCTCCCAGTAACAGCTCCCAGCCCTTCCCAGTGCTCCCAGTAACAGCTCTGGTAGATGCAGTGTCACAGGTGCTCTGAGCAGCACCTCCCTACTCCCTCCCAGTAACAGCTCCCAGACAGACCCAGTCCATCCCAGTAACAGCTCCCAGTCAGCTCCAGTACCGCAGGTGCTCTGAGCAGCATCTCCCGGTGCTCCCAGTCCCTCCCAGCAGCAGCTCCCGGTGCTCCCAGTCCCCCCAGTAGCATCTCTCCAGCGCTCCCAGCAGCATCTCCCGGTACTTCCAGTCCCTCCTAGTCCCCGTAGCAGCAGCTCCCAGTGCTCCCAGTCCCTCCCAGTATCATCTCCCCAGCGCTCCCAGCAGCATCTCCCGGTGCTCCCAGTCCCTCCCAGTCCCCGCAGCAGCATCTCTCAGTGCTCCCAGTCCCTCCCAGTCCCCCCAGTAGCATCTCCCCAGCGCTCCCAGTCCCTCCCAGTCCCCGTAGCAGCAGCTCCCAGTTCCTCCCAGTCCCCCCAGTGCTCCCACCTGCGGCCGCCGCGGGCCGGGCCAGGGCCAGGCTGAGCCCGAGGAGGGCGAGGGGCAGCGCGGGGCCGCGCCGGGCCATGGCGGGGCCGGGCTGGGGGGGGTCTGGGGGGGCTCCGCTGCCGTTCCCGCTCCGGTCCCGTCCCCGTTCCGCTCCCGTCCCCGGTCCCGTCCCGAGTGCTCGCGGCCCCGCCGCTGCCCGGCCCCAGCCCCGCCGCCCCCGGCCCGCCCCCGCCCGGCCCCCGGGGCTGCCCCGGCCCGAACCCGCCCCCC
>NW_023309742.1:0-2465 GCF_011077185.1 Oxyura jamaicensis
CCCCCCCCCCCCCAGCCCCTGGTTTTGGGGTGCCCATCCCGGGGGTGCCAATCCTGGGGGCTGCATGATTTTGCAGCCCCGTATGTTTGCGAGCCCAATGCATTTGCAGCCCTGTGCCTTTGCACCCCATGTGTTTGCACCCCACGTTCGCAGCCCCATACGTTTGCAGCCCTGTTTCCCCACAAAACGCCGCCCGCTTCCCTCGGGGTGCTCTCCCCGTAGCCCCCACGCCAAGCCGGCAGCCAGAGCCGCTTCCGAGGAGGTGCGGCAGCGAGATGAAAACAGCAATTTGCAGCCAGGCAAAAATACCAATTAACGCTGGCAACAGGAACGCGCCACGCAGCGCCGGCAGATAAATAAATACTCGGGCACGTTCGGTAGGAGGTCGGGGCTGCAAACACGGACGGGGAGCAGCCAGAACCCCCCCCCATCACCCCCAAATCGCTGTTGGGATGCGCACGAGGTTGGGGCACCCCTGGTTGTTTGTTGTTTTATTATTTATTATTCATATATTTTTTAATTTTTGCTCTCATTGCAGCACAGAGCAGAGCCGCCAGCCCCAGGGCCCTGCACGGCTCAGGGGTGACCGGGGATCAGGGAAAAGCAAACGGCGGCCTGGTCCAAAACCTACAAAGCTTTCGCAGCAAAAACACAGCAAAAAAACACCGCAGCGGGCTGGAAAACCAACACAGCCCCCCCCGGGGGGCACGCAGCACTCCGGCCAGCGGCAGCCCCATGCTGCTGTGGTGCTCGGGGTGCAAGAGCCCCCCGCTTTGGGGGTGTAGGAACCCTGCTCTGGGGGTGTAGGAACCCTGCTCTGGGGTGCTAGGGGCCTGTTTTGGGGGCGCAGGAAGCCTGCTTTGAGGGTGCAAGAGTGCCACTTTTGGGGGTGCAAGAACCCCACTTTGGGGTTCCAGGAATTCTGGTTTGGGGGTTCAGGAGCCCTGCGCTGGGGGTGTAAGCGCCCCGCTTTGGGGATGCAAGGGGTCTGCTTTGGGGGTGCAGGAAACTCGCTTTGGGGGTGCAGGAGCCCTGCTTTGGGGATTGAAGAGCCCTGTTTTTGCAGTGCTAGAGCTCCACTTTGGGGACACAGGAAGCCAGCTTTAGGGGGAGCAGGCACCCCACTTTAAGGGTCGAAGAGCCCTGCTTTAGGGGTACAGGGGTACCACTTTGGGGAGTGCAAAAGCCCCGCTTGGGTGGGGGGGTATAGGAACCCCACTTTGGGGGTGCAGAAGCCCTGCTTTAGGGGTCAAAGAACCCTGCTTTAGGGGTGCAAGAGCCCTGCTTTGGGGTTGAAGAGTGCTACTTTTGGGGTAGAAGAGCCCTGCTCTGGGGACACAGGACACCAGCTTTAAGGGGTACAAAACCCCTTCTTTGGGGGTGCAAGAGCTCTGTTTTAGGGGGGCAGTGGCCCCATTTTAGGGGTCGAGGAGCTCTGCTTTAGGGATGCAGGGGCACCACTTTATGGGGTGCAAGAGCCCAGCTTTAGGGGTGCAAGAACCCCACTTTAGGGGTTCAGGAACCCCAGTTTAGGGTGCAAGAACCCCACTTTGGCAGGCAGGACCCCATTCTGGGGGTGCAAAAAACTCACTTTAGGGGGTTCAGGAACCCCATTTTAGGGGTGCACTAACCCCACTTTAGGGTGCAAGAACCCCACTTCGGAATTCAGGTACCCCATTTTGGGATGCAAGAACCCCACTTTGGGGGTACAGGAACCCCACTTTGGGGGCAGGAACCCCATCTTGGGGGTGCAAGAACCCCACTTTGGGGGTGCAGAAACCCCACTTTGGGGGCAGGAGCCCCACTTTGGAGTTCAGGTACCCCACTTTGGGATGCAAGAACCCCACTTTGGAACTACAGGAACACCACTTAGGGGGGCAGGAACCCCACTTCAGGGGTACAGGAACCCCACTTTAGGGGTGCAAGAACCCCGTTCAGGGTTGCAAGAACCCCATTTTAGGGTGCCAGACCCTCCCAAGAGGGGCGCAGGGGCCCCCACAGGCCTTTGAGGTGCCCCCTCAGCGCCCCGCGCATGCGCCGCCCGCCCCTGCTTAGGGGCAGCGCCTCCCTCCCCGCGTGTCGAATCTGCCGCGACGGCCCCATAAAAAAGATAAAAATAAAAATAAAACGCGAAAGTGCGGCGGCGGAGCGGCCGCCGGCTTTACCCGGGCGGGATTTCATCAGGCGGGGGCGGGGCTCTCTCCCCCCTCCCCCCCCCCCCGCCCCGCCCCCCCGCCCATGCCGCGGCCGCCCCTGAGCGCCGTGCCCGCGCTGCGCCGCCTCGTCCCGCGCTGGGCTGCGCCGGTACCGGCACCGGGCCGGGCACCGGGAGCGGGATCGGGGCTGGGACGGGCTCAGGTACCGGGAAAGGTACCGGCAGCTTCCCTCATGGACGGCCCGGCCGCCGAAGGGGTGCTGGCGCCGCTGCGGCAGGCGGTGCGGCATCAGGTAATGAGGTTTTTTTT
>NW_023309743.1:0-1077 GCF_011077185.1 Oxyura jamaicensis
GGGCCGCTACCGGCGGCGGGGCCGTTACCGGTGCACGGGGGCAGCCCGGTGGCCGCCCGGGACGGGGTCGCTGCCGCCGGGGGGGCCCGGCCCGGGGCAGAGCGCGGGGCCGCGGTGATGCCAGCCCCCCCCCCGGCGGTTCGGGAGCCCGAGGGCGTGGGTGCGGGGCGTGGGTCCCTGGGCAGGTCGTGGGCTCGTGGGTACCACCCGGTAACGTGGACGGAGTGCGGGGCCTACGCCTCGGCGTGGGTATGGTGCGGGGTCCCGCTGCGTGACGTGGGCACAACGCAGGGTCCCACGCGGTGACAATGATGCAGCGAGGGGTCCCACGCGGTAACAGGGGTGGAGCGCGGGGTCCCACTACAGGACGCGGGTGCGGGCGCGGCGGGGCCCGTGCGGGCGGACGCGGCGCGTGACGCGGAGCCCCCCCGGGGCCCGGCCCCCCGGGAGCGGCCTCCCCACGCGCGGGGCCGCCCGGCGCCGCTGCCCTTATTTGGTCACCGCGGCCTCCGATCCCCAAAGCCCCAGAGAGGGAAAAAATTCGGCAGCGGCAGCTGCGGCCGGGCGGGGGGGGCGCCCCCGGGGGGCGGGGATGAGCGCCCCCCCCCGCCGTGTCGCTGCACCGCCCCGTGTCCCGCAGCGCCCCGTGCCGCCCCCAGCCCCGCACATGGGGGTGTCCATCAGTGCGCCCCCCCCCCCCAGCTCTCGGCTGTCGCTGCTGGCGGCCTGGGGAGGGGGCCCGGTCCCGCAGCCCCCGGACGCGGGGCACGTCCTGGTCCCTTCTCTGATGCGAGCAAAGGGGGCGCCGTTGGGGGCCCTGCAGGGGGTGCCGAGCTGCAGCCCCCTGCAGGCACGGGGACCCACGCGCCTCAGCCCTCACCCCCCCCCCCAAAACAAGCGCTCCCGGCCGCTGCAGCCACCGAACCCCTGGGCCACCGGCCCACCACAGCCCCCAGCCCCGGGGGGACGTGGCTGGGGACAGGGAGACGCTGGCACTTGGGGGGGGACCGGGCGGCAGGGAGCGGTGTGCCCGCAGGGCCCAGTGCCCGCAGGGCCCCGTGCGGCACCGGCACCCCG
>NW_023309744.1:0-248 GCF_011077185.1 Oxyura jamaicensis
CCCCCCCCCGCCCCCCCCGCCTGCCCGAAGGCGACGATTTCCTCTCCCTCCACGCCGACTCCGACGACGAGGGCGACGACTTCGGCGCCGACAGCCAGCCCGAGCCCCGCTGGAAGAGCGGCGCCGACCTGCGCCGAAAGATCCTGGCCCAGCGCCGCCCCCGCTCCCCGGCCAGCGCCGGCTCGCGGAAAAAAGCCAAGAGGTCGAGGGAGAGGTCCTGGGGGGGCGGCGGCGCCAAGCCCCCCCCC
>NW_023309744.1:348-2392 GCF_011077185.1 Oxyura jamaicensis
GGGCGGGGGGGGCGGCAAGAAGAAGAAGAAGCAGCACCGCTCGCGCTCCCGCTCCCGCCGCCCCGCCGCCTCCCGCCGCCCCCACCCCTCGCACCCGGCGTCGCGGCACGAGGGCAAGGCGGAGAAGGGCCCCCGGCGGGGGGGGGGCGCGGTGGTGCCCCCCTCCATCCAGGAGCTGAACGACGCTGACCTGTTCGCCATCAAGCGCACCATCACCGTGGGGCGGCGCGAGGGCTCTCCCGAGGCCGGGCGGCCGCCGCGGCAGCCCCCCCAGCAGCGCGAGGTGCTCTACGACTCCGAGGGGCTGAGCTTCGAGGGGGGGTCGGACCGCGAGGCCGCCCCCCGGCAGCCGCCCCCCGCCGCCGCCCCCAGCCCGGGCGGCGAAGCCAAGGCGGCCAAGGAGAAGGATCGCAAGCGCGGGCACGGCGAGGAGCGGGCCGGGGGGCGCGAGAGGCACAAGAAGCGGCCGAGGGAAGCCCCCGGAGAGGCCGCCAGGAAGGAGAAGGCGGCGGCGGCGGCGGCGACCCCCAGCCCGGCCCCGCGCCGCGCCAAGGGCGGCCCCAAGGAGCCCGGCGAGCCCAAGGCGGCCCCGGCGCGCCGGGTGAAGCTGCAGTCCAAGGTGGCCGTGCTGATCCGCGAGGGCGTCAGCTCCACCACCGCCAAGGACGGCGGCGGCGGCTCCATCGGCGTCAAGTTCAGCCGCGACGCCGAGAGCCGGGCGCCCTTCCTCAAGCCAGACGAGAAGGCGGCGGCGGCGGGCGGCGAGGGGAAGGCGGCGGGGGGCAGGGCCGAGCCCCCCTCCCTCAGCAAGGAGCCCGGGGGCAAGAGCAAGAAGGCCAAGGGCACCAAGAGCAAGGGCGGGCTGAAGAAGGCCAAGGGCGCCGGCGGCAAGGCCAAGGCGGGCGGCGAGGCGAGGAAGAGGAAGAAGGCGAAGGCCAAGGGCGCGCTCAAGAAGTCCAAGGCCGACAGCTGCAGCCAGGGCGCCGGCGGCGCCCCCCAGCGCCTCCCCGCGCCCCTGGAGCCGGCCTGGTCGGGCTCCGAGAAGTCGGGGGGCAGCCCCAAGCCCCAGAGCCCGCTGCCGGCCGCCCCCCAGCTCCCCAAAGCCGGGGGGGGCGCGGGGGCCGGCCCGGCCGCGACGACGACGACGGCGCCGCCGGTCCCCGCGGCCGCGCCGGCGGAGCGGGAGCTGACGCCGGACTCGCAGACGGTGGACAGCAGCTGCAAGACGCCCGACGTCTCCTTCCTGCCCGAGGAGGGCACCGGCAGCGCCGCGGGACCCCCGGCCATGGGGGGCGGACCCCCCCCCACCACGGCGGCGGCGGCGGCCGACCCCCCCCGCGCCGAACCCGAGGCCGACAGCCGCTCGGAGCCCAAGGAGGAGCCGGGGAGGCCGCTGGGGCCGGCGGCGGCGCCGGTGGCCTGGAACCTGCAGGGCGGCGTGGACTGCGCCACCAGCGGCGTGCTGGCACGTAGGTGGCCCCCCCTGTGTCCCCGTGTGTCCCCCCCCCCCCCTGGGGCCCCCCCCCCCGGCCCCTCCGCGCGCTGACGGTGTCGGCCCGCAGTGACGGCGCTGCTCTTCAAGATGGAGGAGGCCAACCTGGCCAGCAGGGCCAAGGCGCAGGAGCTGATCCAGGCCACCAACCAGGTGGGGACACGGCGGCGTCACCGGGGGGGCTGGGGGGCGGGGGGTGGTCCGTGGAGGTGGTGGGCACACAATGGAGGTGGGGGGCACCCAACGGTGTTGATGGACACCCAACAGTGTTGGTGGGCACCCAAAGGAGGCGATGGGCACCCACTGGGGGTGGTGGGCACCCAACGGTGTTGGTGGGCACCCAAAGGAGGTGATGGGGACCCACTGGGGGTGGTGGCCCCCCAACAGTGTTGGTGGGCACCCAAAGGAGGTGATGGGGACCCAACGGTGTTGGTGGGCACCCAAAGGAGGTGATGGGCACCCAATAGAGGTGATGGGCACCCGCTGGGGGTGGTGGCCCCCCAACAGTGTTGGTGGGCACCCAAAGGAGGTGATGGGGACCCAACGGTGTTG
>NW_023309745.1:0-1227 GCF_011077185.1 Oxyura jamaicensis
CCCCCCGGCGCCGCGTGGCAGCTGTGGGAGGACAAGGAGGGCAAGAAGAAGATGAACAAGAACAACGCCAAGGCGCTGAGCACGCTGCGCCAGAAGATCCGCAAGTACAACCGCGACTACGAGGCGCTGATCGCCAGCTACAAGCAGGTGGGGGGCGCGCCGTGGGGCGCCGTGGGGCGCCGTGGGGCAGGGAGGGCGCTCACCCCCTCGGTGCCCCCCCATAGAACCCGGAGCAGTCGGCGGATGAGGACGAGGAGAAGAAGAGCCGCGACTCGGAGGGTGCGTGGGGCACCATGGGGGGCAGGTGGTGGGGCAGGGACCTGCTGTGGGGCAGGGACCCGCCATGGGGCACGATGTGGGGCAGGGATCCACCGTGGGGCAGGGACACCATGTGGGGCATGATGTAGGGCAGGCCGTGGGGCAGGGACACTCTGTGGGGCAGAATGGGGGGCAGGGACCCGCTGTGGGGCAGGGACACCCCCTGGGGCATGATGTGGGGCACGATGTGGGGCAGGGACCTGCCATGGGACCCGCTGTGGGGCAGGGACCCACTGTGGGGCACGAGGTGGGGCAGGGACCTGCTGTGGGGCAGGGACCCGCCATGGGGCAGAATGTGGGGCAGGCCGTGGGGCAGGGACCCGCCATGGGGCAGGGGCACCCTGTGGGGCATGATGTAGGGCAGACAGCGGAGCAGGGACTTGCCATGGGACCTGCTGTGGGGCACGATGTGGGGCAGGGACCTGCTGTGGGTCAGGCCGTGGGGCACGATGTGGGGCAGGGACCCACTGTGGGGCAGGCTGTGGGGCACGATGTGGGGCAGGGACCCGCCATGGGGCAGGCCATGGGGCAGACCGTGGGGCAGGGACCTGCCGTGGGGCAGGGACCCGCTGTGGGGCAGGCCATGGGGCAGGGACCTGCTGTGGGGCAGGCCGTGGGGCACGATGTGGGGCAGGGACCCGCCATGGGGCAGGGACCTGGGGCACGATGTGGGGCAGGGACCCGCCATGGGGCAGGGACCCGCTGTGGGGCAGGCCGTGGGGCACGATGTGGGGCAGGGACCCGCCGTGGGGCTGAGCCTCCTGCCCCCAGGCTCCAGCTCGTCGGAGGAGGACGAGGACGAGGACGGGCTGAGCGCCGCCGCCTTCCTCAAGAAGAAGGAGGCCGGGGAGGCGCGGGGCCGCTTCCTGAAGAAGGTGGAGGTGGGCGTTTTGGGGCGAATTCGGGGGG
>NW_023309746.1:0-1206 GCF_011077185.1 Oxyura jamaicensis
CCCCCCCCTTTTATTTAAAGCCCGGCCCCAAGATGGCGGCGGCGGCGGGGGGAGGAGGCCGGGGAGGCCGCCCAAGATGGCGGCGGCCGCCTCACCCGCCTCGCCCCTCGGCGCCTCGCCCCGGCCGCGGCCCCCCCGCACCTGCAGGCGCCCGCCGCCGCCGCTCGCTCGCCCCCCGCCGCCTCCGCTCGCTCCGGGGCTTGCCGAAAGGCCGAGAGGGGCCCGCCCGCCGCGCCGCTTACGGGCTCTTGGGAGCCGCCATTTTGGACGCGTCTCCTCCACCCGCCACAAAGATGGCGCCGCGCGGGGACCCGGATGTGGGCGCCTAACGGCCCGCGCGCGCCCCGCGCATGCGCAGCGCCGCCCGCCCCGCCCCCGCCGCCGCACCGCGCGTGCGCGCCGCCCTCCTCCTCCCTCCGCCCCGCCCAGCCCCTCCCTCTTCCTTCCCGCCCGTGCTGCGGGCGCATGCGCAGTGCGGCCACCTAACGGTTTTTTTGTGCCCAAAACCCGATTTTGGGCGGTTTTGAGCGCCGCGGCCCCTCCCAGGGCCGAAACGAGCCCCGCTTCTCCTCAGGGTTTCCCGCCCGGTGGCCGTTTAGGGGCTCGTTCTGGGGTGGGGACGGGGCTCCCCTCAGGGTGGCGGCCAACATGGCGGCGGGAGGGGAGGGGAGGGAGGGAGGGATCGGGGGGGTCCCGGGGGCGTCCCGGGGGGTCCCGGTGTCCGTCAGCGCCTCCCGCCGCCCCCCGCCCCGCAGTGAAGGCACCGGTGTGAGAGCGGCACGGCTTTATTGACTGGCCCGCGGTAAATAAAGGGGGGGTCGGGGTCCCTGTCCCCTGCCCCCCCCCGCCCTCTGAGGGTCCCCGGAGCCCCCCGGGGGTCCCGCAGCCGCCCCGTGCCCTCCCCGGCTGCTCCGCCCGCTCCCCGCGGCCCCTTTAAGAGGCCCCCGCCGTGCGCATGCGCGGCACCGCCCCCGCTCTCCCCGCCGCCATCTTGGGTGTGGCGGGAGCGCAGCCCCGCCCGGCGCCCAGGCGTTGCCATGGTTACCGGGCGCCATCTTGAGCGTGGCGCGGGGAGCGCGGCCGGCGGGAAGGCGCGCCGGCCCCGCCCCCCGCTGTGACGTCATCGGGGCGATGACGCAGTTCGGGAGAATGACGTCTGCGGGGGGCGTGACGTCACGGCGGTGATGTCACAGCTCCACGGAGCAA
>NW_023309747.1:0-1174 GCF_011077185.1 Oxyura jamaicensis
CCCCAAAAATCCCAAAACGTCCGGAAATGTCCCAAAATGCCCTAAAATATCCCCAAATGTCCTAAAATATCCCCAAATGTCCTAAAATGTCCCAAAATGTCCTGAAATGTCCCAAAATGTCCCAAAGTGTCTTAAAATATCCCTGAGTGCTCCCAAATGTCCCCAAATACCCTTGAGTTGTCCCCAAATTTCCTCAAGTATCCCAAAATGTCCCCAAATCCAGCAAAATGACCCCAAATATGCTGAAATAGCCCAAAATGGCCCCGAATGGCCCAAAATGTTCGGAAATAGCCCTAAAGTGGCCTCAGATATCCCCAAAATATCCCCAAAGGTCCCAAAGAGGCCCCTAAATATCCCAAAGGAAAATGTCCCAAAATAGCCCCAAATAGTCCCAAAATGGCCCCAAATTGCCCCAAAATGAGCCCAATTTGCCCCAAAATGGCCTAAAATTGCCCCAAAATGGGCCCAAATGGCCCCCAAATGAGCCCAAATGGCCCCAAAATGGCCTAAAATGTCCCCAAGTATCCCAAGATGTCCCCAAACGTCCTACAAGATCCCAAATTGCCCTGAATGATCCCCAGTGGACCCAAAATGTCCCAAATTATCCCCAAAATCCCCAAATACCATAAATTATCCCCAAATTTCCCCAATTTCCCCCCATTCAGCACCGAATCCCCTCCCGGCTCCTCCCCCAGCTCCTCCCCCTTCCCTTTAACCCTCTAAATCCCCTCTCCTGATCCACGATATGCAAATTTATGCAAATTTTCCCCGACCCCCCCTTCCCCTGGCCCCGCCCCTCAGCGCCGGGCCCCGCGCAGGGCGGGGGCGCGCGGCCGGGAGCCTTCTGCGCATGCGCGCGGGTTGGGGCGGGGGGGGAGGAGGGGAGTGGCGCATGCGCCCTGCGCTGCATGGGCAAAGGGCGGCGTCACGGGGGGGAAGCGCGCATGCGCCGCGGGCTCCGGGGTGGGCGGGGGCGGAGGAGCGGGGCGGAGCATGCGCAGTGCGAGCGCGCGGCGGGAGGGCGGGGGAGGGAGTTGGGCAGGCGTTGCGCACGCGCACTGCGGCCGCGGCGGCCGCTCAGCAGATTCGCCACGGGCTGAAACGCGAAAACGAAATTAAAAATAAGGAGGAAACGGGTGAAACGTGGGGGGGGGGGTCTCGGATTGAGGAGAAA
>NW_023309748.1:0-1565 GCF_011077185.1 Oxyura jamaicensis
CGGGCGGCACCGGCACCGGCACCGGGGCCGGTGTCCGGTGCCCGGGGAGCGCGGCGTCGGGCGGCCCGTGCGCGGTGCCCGGTGCCCGGTGCCGGTGTTCGGCGGCTCCCCGGGGAGGCGGCGCGGCGCGGCTCGGCTCGGTTCGGCGGGTGCGCAGCGCTCAGCACCCGGGAGCATCTTCCAGCCCCTTCCCTCTTATAGGGGCGGCGCGCAGGGTCCCCATGGGCCGGTCCCGCGTCCTCGCCCTAACAATGGGGAGCGGCGGAGCCGCGGCACCTCTTATGGGGCGGCCGGAGCGGCGGCGCCGGGCCTGTCCGTCACGGCCCGGATTAGCCCGGCGGGTGGCTTCGTCCCGACCCTCCGCCGCCCGGCCCCGTGCCGACAGCGCGGCCGGGACCCCCCCGGCTGCCTCTGGACGCCCCGCGGCCGGCTCCGCGCTCCCGCTGCACCGGCACCGGCGCGGGGAACGGGGAAGGGCGTCCCGGGGCAACTCTGGGCGCAAGGGGGGGGCAGAGTCCCCGGACAACCCGGGACAGCTCCCGGCGCACGGAGGGAGCGGGGGCCCGGGTTAGCCCGGGATTTCCTGGGCCAGCCCCGGGCACACGGGGGAGTGGAGTGCCGGGAATTCCCGGGACAGCTCCGAGCGCCCGAGGAGAGCGGAGAGCCGGGACAGCCCGGGACAGCCCCGGACAGCCCGGGACAGCCCGGGGCACATGGGGACAGCAGAGACCCTGGGCAGTTCGGGTCAGCCCGGGGCACACGGGGAGAGCAGAGACTCGGGACAGACCGAGGACGCCTGCCCGGGACCCCCGATATTTTTTTGGGGGGGGGACGCGGGGCCGGGACCGCGCCGGGGCCGCTCCGGTGTCCGTGGAGCCCTCTCCCGGTCCGTACCCGGAGCTGTCCCGGACACCGACCCTGTCCCCCGGGAACACGGCCGTGGGCACCCAGGGAGTCTGCCCGGCCCCGCACGTCGGGGGGCAGAGGAGGGAGCAGGGGATGGAGGGACACGGGGCCAGGGGGGCTGCATGGGCGTGGGGGGCGGCGTGGCGTGGCCGTGGGCACCCGGGCGGTGCCGCTCCGTGGCTCTGGCAGGGCCAAGGCGCTGTCCCCGCTGTCCCCCACCCGGGGGTGGTGGCGAATCCCCCCGGGGCCGCAGCGGGGGGGGCAGTGCTGAGCCGCTCTGGGAGCCTTTTTTTGTGGAGGGGGGGCGCGGAGGGGGGGGAAGTGGGGGGGCGGTTAATCCCCACGGCCGCGGTTTCCCCGGACCAGTCATGCGGAGGGCTGGATTAGCCCCGCTCGGCCCGTCACGGCCCGCACCCCTCTGACACTTCCAATTAAAGCCCGGACAAAGCCTGGGGCCGCGGGCGGGGCGGGAACCCCCCCCCCTCATTGCACCCCGGCCGGGGGTACCGGCCCCGTCTCACCCTCCTCGTCTTCATCCCCCCCCCCGCGCCCGGAGGGGCTGCCCCGGCGCTGCGGGGCTCCCTGTACCTGCTCCCACCGCCCCCTGCCCCCCCATCTCCGGTCTCCCTCCGGGTACCGGGACCCCCACCGTCCCCCCC
>NW_023309749.1:0-1650 GCF_011077185.1 Oxyura jamaicensis
CTGTGCACTGAGGCTTTCCCCCGCAGCGTGTGATCCTGCTGCTGCAGCTGCTGTGGCAGGATTTGCAGGACCTTCCCGGCGTGACAGAGGCGCTCAGGAACCTCTGGGGTCGCGTGGCCCAGCACGGCCTGGTCCCTGTGTCCCCCCACCAGGGCCCCTGCAAGCACCCGGGGGAACTGTGACCGCGTCAACCCCCCCCCAGAGCTGGGGGCTGCCCCCATGGGCACCATTGTGCTGCTAATAAACTCTTCTGTGCTTCACGTTGCTGCGGGGTCTCTGTGTGTGCTGGGAGCCCCTGCCCTGCCGCTGCACCCATGGGGGCCCTGGGTGCTGCCCCCCTGACAGGCAGGGCTGCGCTGTCCCCCCCCGATGGCTATGCAACGCCTGCACTGGGGAGGAGTCCTCTCATGGCACCACAGATAGGGAGAGCCTCAAGAAGGAAGCAGAAGGTCCTCCAAAATCCAGCAGTTGTCACGGATAAAGAAATAAAAGATCTCAGGCAAGCATTTGACATTGGAAGGGGGGTGTGGGGATGTGAATGCCTGGATGGAACGGGTCGCACGCACCGGCCGCAGCCAGAGCCATGGCTGTGCTTGTGCCTCGGGGCGGCCCCTTCCCACGGGGTGGGCCAAGGGTCCCCAGGGGATGCCATGGATGGCTGCAAAGGCTGCCTGGGGAAATGAGGCCTGTGAGCCCCTCTCTCTTTGCTGTTCCTTGTGTGATAAATGATTGAGTCCCAAATAGGATTTTTGTGATTTATTAAGCGAATAGAGGCAAGCAAACAGCGCTGGGTGCACCGGGAGTCTCTGCTCTACCAGGACGCACACCTCTTACATCAGGTGGCTGATTTTTATGCTCCTAGACTAATACATATTCATCACTATTCCTAGGAAAGGCAGGGTTATTATAATTAGTTCCCGGAATCCAAACCCTCTCTGGACGCATGCGTATCAGTCTCTGGTGGTCTTTCTGGGGGTCTCTTGTGCTGAAGGCTCGTAGTCTTCCTCCCAGGCTTTGTCCTTCGGTCGTCCTTCAACTCCCCCTTTCTCCTTATTTGCTGGATCTCTTTGCTGGTTATCAGAGGCTTGAGCAGCGTCCCATGCAAAAGTGCAGTTTCCTAAAAAAAAACTCCTTGGTCCTTTTATCTCCCAGACTAGAGTCTCAATGTTCGCCCTTCAAACCCTCTATGTACACAAATTGCTGGATCGTTCCTTTGCATGATACAAGAACTATGGACACGAATCACTGTTTTTCTTAAATAGGAGCTTATATTTCATCATGCGGCCCTAGCATTGTTCCATACTGGCACGAATCAAACACATTTCACACTTTCGTGACCGGGATATCGGGGTTCCCCCTGTATTCTCCAGCGCTGCAGGTAACCACACAGCTTGCTTCTCACAGCAGGCTGGGCGTGCTACCCAGCATCCAGGAGAACTTGCCTCGTGCACGAGGACCTTGAATGCTACCAAGGACTTGATGGGAAACTGCTCAAGGCTTGAGGCCCCCAGGGCAGATCTCCGGTGGTACGGTGGAGGGAGGATCTTACGGCCCACCCTGCCATCTAACTGGGGAGGCATCTGTGCACGTGTTCAATCAGCTTTACCCTTCACCCTGGCATTTGGAAGAAACATCAGGTATCCAGAAGAA
>NW_023309750.1:0-2631 GCF_011077185.1 Oxyura jamaicensis
ACCCCTAGGGGACACCCGTGGGTGGTGGGCACGGGTGGTCACCCCTTGGGGATACCTGTGGGTGGGTGCTGGCCATGGGTGGTCACCCCCTGGGGACACCCGTGGGTGGTGGGCATCTCCTCGGGGTTCGCTGTTGATGGGACGCCCATGGGTGAGCTCCTCCTTGAGGCCACCCCTGGGTGGGCCACCTCTTCGGGGACACCCGTGGGGGGGCGGGGGGGGGGACACACTCGCCTTGAGGGGCACCCACGGGTGCTCGGCGCCCGCGGGGCACCCACGGGTGGGGTCGGTGACGTCCCCGTCCCGCCCCAGCGCAACAGCCGCTACGACGGGCAGATCGCCGTGTTCGGGGCCGAGCTGCAGGCCAAGCTGGGCAACCAGAAGTACTTCCTGGTCAGTGTCCCCAACTGTCCCCAACTGTCCCCAACCGTCCCCGTGGGGTCCCCGGATGTCCCCGTGGGGCCCCCACCCGCTCCCCGTGTCCCCAAGGGGCCTCGCGGGTTCTCCCAGTGACCTCCCCCCACCCGCTTCCCAGCTGGGGGTCCCCAACCCTCCTGGGGCACCTTGGGTTGTGTCCCCAGATGTCCCCATGGGTCCCCCAGATGTCCTCGTGGGTCCCCCAGATGTCCTCGTGGGTCCCCCAAGTGTCCTCGTGGGTCCCCCAGATGTCCTCGTGGGTCCCCCAAGTGTCCTCGTGGGTCCCCCAAGTGTCCTCGTGGGTCCCCCAGATGTCCCCGTGGGTCCCCCAAGTGTCCTCGTGGGTCCCCCAAGTGTCCCCATGGGTCCCCCAGATGTCCTCGTAGGTCCCCCAAGTGTTCTCGTAGGTCCCCCAGATGTCCCCATGAGTCCCCCAGATGTCCCCATGGGTCCCCCAGGTGTCCCCGTGGGTCCCCCAGATGTCCCCAGGGGTCCCCCAAGTGTCCTCGTGGGTCCCCCAGATGTCCTCGTGGGTCCCCCAAGTGTCCTCGTGGGTCCCCCAAGTGTCCTCGTGGGTCCCCCAAGTGTCCCCGTGGCTCCCCCAGATGTCCCCGTGGCTCCCCCAGATGTCCTCGTGGGTCCCCCAAGTGTCCTCATGGGTCCCCCAGATGTCCTCGTGGCTCCCCCAAGTGTCCCCATGGGTCCCCCAGATGTCCCCATTGGTCCCCCAGATGTCCTCGTGGGTCCCCCAGATGTCCCCATGGGTCCCCCAACTGTCCCCACGTGTCCCCCACGTCTCTCCCAGTGCTCCCCACGTGCCCCTCCTTGTCCCCAAACACCCCCGGTGTGTCCCCAGCCGTCCCTTTGTCCCTTCCTCCTCGCCCTCAACGTGTCCCCAATCCTCCTGGGCCACCTCGGGCTGCGTCCCCACGTGTCCCCACGTGTCCCCACGCGTCCCCACGTGTCCCCGTGGTGCAGGTGGGGGCGGGGGCCATCGGCTGCGAGCTGCTGAAGAACTTCGCCATGGTGGGGCTGGGCTGCGGACCCGAGGGGTCCATCACCGTCACCGACATGGACACCATCGAGAAGTCCAACCTCAACCGCCAGTTCCTCTTCCGGCCCTGGGATGTCACGGTGAGGGGTGGGGCCGAAGGGGGAGGAGCCTGCGGGGGTGTGTGGGGGGGAGTGGGCGGGGCCTTTGAGGGGTAGGGGCCAATGGGGTGAGGTCTGCTGGGCAGGAGCCGCCGTTGAGTTGGCCGATGTTGTGTTGACCAATGTCAACGTCAGGAGTTGTTGATGGGCGTTGGTGAGTGGGAGGAGCTTAACGGGGTGGGGGTGGGGCAGGTGGGAGGGGCCTGATTGGGTGGGCCTTAAGGGGGAGGAGCCTGGGCTATCAGGGGCGGAGTCTACGAGGTGGAAACCCGTCCAGGTGCTTCCATTGAGTTGGCCAACATCAATGGTCAAGTTCTCTTGACCTTTCATGGCGAGTGGGAGGGGCTTAAAGGGATGGGAGGAAAAGGGGAGGAGCTTATGGGGTGGGGCCTCATTGGGTGGGGCCTCAGGGGGGCGGAGTCTGCCGGCTGGTGCCATCCATCAAGGTGTTTCCGTTGAGTTGGCCAACGTCAACGGTCAGGTTGGCTTGGCATTTGATCGGATTGGGTGCTGCTGGAAGGGGCGGGGCTCAAATGGGGGCGGGGCTCAAATGGGGGCGGGGCTCAAATGGGGGCGGGGCATCTGGTCCCTGCAGAAGCTGAAGTCGGAGACGGCCGCGGCGGCGGTGCGGGAGATGAACCCGGCGCTGCGGGTGAGCAGCCGCCCCGACCGCGTCGGCCCCGACACCGAGCGCGTCTACGACGACGACTTCTTCGAGGCCCTGGACGGCGTCGCCAACGCCCTGGACAACGTCGATGCCCGTGAGCACCCATGGGTGCCCCCGCTGTGGCCCCGCTTCCCGCCCCGGGGGGTCCTCGGGGTGCTCTGAGGGGTCCTCGGGGTGCTCTAGGAGGTCCTTGGGGTGCTGGGGGTCCTTGGGGTGCTCTAGGAGGTCCTCGGGGTCCCCTGAGAGGTCCTCGGGGTGCTGTGAGGGGTCCTTGGGGTGCTCCAGGAGGTCCTCGGGGTGCTGGGGGTCCTCGGGGTGCTCTGAGGGGTCCTCGGGGTGCTCCAGGAGGTCCTGGGGGTGCTGTGAGGGGTCCTCGGGGTGCTCTGAGGGGTCCT
>NW_023309751.1:0-1089 GCF_011077185.1 Oxyura jamaicensis
GGGGGGGGGAGGGGGGAAGAGGAGGAGGGGGGAGGGGGAGGGCATGGGGGCACCCGAGGGTGTCGGGGCCGTTGGGGCGTCGGTGGTTATAGAGGTGCTGGGGGCACCTGAGGGTCCCAAATCCTTGGGGACATCGGTGACACCCAAAGGTCCCAGGTCCTTGGGGACATTGGTGGCCGTGGTGGCACCCAAAGGTCCCAAATCCATGGGGATGTCGGTGGCCATGGTGGTCCTGGTGGCACCCAAGGGACCCTGGTCCGTGAGGACATCGGTGGCTGTGGTGGCACCCAAAGGTGCAGGACCCTTGGGGACATCGGTGGCCATGGAGGTCCTCGTGGCACCCGGAGGTCCCGGCTCCTTGAGGACGTTGGTGGCCGTGGTGGCACCCGAAGGTTCTAGGTCCTTGGGGACATCGGTGGCCGTGGTGGCAGTTTTGGGCTCAGTGGTGGCCCCAGCGGCCGTCCCGGTGCCATCGGCGTCCTCGGTGTCCGTGTCACCTGCGGTGTCGCCAGCCCTGAGCCCTGCTGTCCCCAGTGTCCACAAGACCCCCCCATGTCCCCATGCCCAACGTCCCCATGTCCCCAATACCCCCCCAACGTCCCCATAACCCTCAATGTCCCCCTCATGGCCTTCCCCCAGTGTCCCCCCCCCCCAATGCCCCCCCACCTCCAATATCCCCAATGTCCCTATGACCCCCCATGTCCCCCCCCCACTCCCACTGTCCCCGTGTCCTCCCACCCCCAATGCCCCCCCATGCCCCCCCCAATGTCCCCGACCCCCCTCACCTCCGGTCTCCCCGCAGCCCCCCGCGTCCCTCAGCTCCTCCTCGAGGCCCAGCAGCACCGCGGCCCCCCCGGGCCCCCCCCCGCACCCTTTTGAGGTGCCGCAGGTGGGGGAGGGGCCGGCTGCGCCCCAGCTCCCCCAGCAGCCGCTGCCCCTCCCCCCGCAGCAGCAGGGGGGCCGCCACCCCCCCCAGCACCCGCAGGGGGTCCCCCGCCCCCTCCCACGGCACCACCCGCAGGGGGGGGGGGCGGGGGGGAAGGGGCAGGTGGAGGGGGCGAGGTGGGGGGCGGCGAGGCGGGGGGGGGG
>NW_023309752.1:0-1027 GCF_011077185.1 Oxyura jamaicensis
TACCTGGAGGCCAAGGAGGAGCTGCGGCACAGCCCCGAGCCCTGCACCAAGATGACCATGCGCCTGCGCCGCAGCCACAGCAACAGCCAGTTCGTAAGTTGGGGCTCCAAATTCTGGGGGTCCCGGCCAGGCAAATAAGGCCGGGACCCCCTGACCCCCCCACCCCCCGGCGCTGTCCCGCCAGGTGGACTCGTACATCTGCCGGATCTGCTCGCGGGGGGACGAGGACGACAAGCTGCTGCTGTGCGACGGCTGCGACGACAACTACCACATCTTCTGCCTCCTGCCGCCCCTGCCCGAGATCCCCAAGGGCATCTGGCGCTGCCCCAAATGCGTCATGGCGGTAAGGGGGGGGGGGCATGGGGTCACCCCCCCCTCGTCCCCGACGCACGGGGACGTCGGCGTCCCGTCCCCGCCTGGGGATGGGGACCCCCCGTGTGGTGTCTGAGGGGCTCCCCCGCCCCGCAATCGGAGCCTTCCCCGTCTGTCTGTGGGGCTGGGGCCCCCCAAATCCCATATTTGTGGGGTCAGCGACCCCCCCCCCCCCCCGTGTCACCTCTCTGAGGTTGGGGACCCCCAAATCGTGTTGTGTCCGCGGGGTTGGGACCCCCACGTGCTCTCTGCGCAGCAGGGCCAGGACCCCCACGTCCTGTTTGCAGGACCAGGGACCCCCTGAATCGCACGTCACCCCATCTTCCTGTGGGTTTGGGACCCCCATGTCCTCCTTAATGGGGTCGGCGACCCCCAATTCGCATCCCCTCCCTTCCGTGGGACCAAGAAATCCTCGTTGTGCCCCCTCCTAAAGCCAGGGACCCCTCCACACCCGTGGCCGAGTAACCCCAACGTCCTCTTTCACCCCTTCCATGGGGCTGGGGGACTTGTTCTCCCTCCGGGAGGGGTCAGAGACCCCCAAACCCCAAGCCCCCCGTTTTTTCTCCCCCCTCAAGGAATGCAAGCGACCTCCGGAGGCTTTCGGCTTCGAGCAGGCGACGCGGGAGTACACCCTGCAGAGCTTCGGCGAGATGGC
>NW_023309753.1:0-1478 GCF_011077185.1 Oxyura jamaicensis
GGGGGGGACGGGGGGGACACCGAGGGGATGGGGACCCGGGGGGACACCGAGAGGATGGGGACCGGGGGGATGGGGGGGACACCCAGGGGACGGGGACCAGGGGGGACACCGAGGGGATGGGGACCAGGGGGACGGGGGGGACACCCAGGGGATGGGGACCAGGGGGGACACCGAGGGGATGGGGACCCGGGGGAGACACCGAGGGGATGGGGACCCGGGGGGAGACCGGGGGGGACAGAGGGGACAGGAGGTGCTGAGGGCGTTGGGTGACAATGACGGGGGACACCAAGGACGTTGGATGACGGTGCCACGGGGGACACCGAGGACACCGGGTGACGGTGCCATGGGGGCCACCCAGCCCGCCCCCCCCCCCCCCCACTGTCCCCCCCAGCCCCTCACCTGGCCACCTCGGTGACAGCCGCGTCGTCCAAGCCGTTCCCGGGCAGCGCGAGGTGCTCCAGCGCGCAGCCGCCCTGCGGAAGCCCCGCGCCCGTCGGCTCCGTGTCCCCAACGTCCCCCCCCACGGGGGGTGGCGTCAGGACACGGCCACTCACCCGCTCCAGGAAGCTGCCGACGGCGGCGGCGAGGGCCCGGGGGTCCCGTCCCCCCCCCACGGAGCCGACGTCCAGGTGCCCGAGCGTGCCGGGGGGGAGGCTGCGCAGGACGGGCTCCAGCCCCGCTGCGCCCAGCGCGTTGCAGGACAGGGCCAGCGCCCGCAGCTGCGACGCTCCTGGGGGGGGGGGGCGGGGACACACCGGGGTCACGGCGGGCCCCCAAACCCCCCCCCGGGGGGTGGTGGGGGGGGGGGGGGGGGTCGCTCACCTGCCAGGGCGTCGCTCAGCCCCAGGCGGCAGTGCCGGGGGAAGCCGTGGGCGAAGCCGCAGGCGCGCAGGCGCAGGGCGGCGAGCGCGGGGCAGGCGCGCAGCAGCAGCGCCAGCGGCTGGCAGCCGGCGTCGCCCAGCGGGTTCAGGCTCAGGTCCAGCTCCTCCAGGCTCTGCCGGCGGCACGGAGAGGGCTCAGCACCGGTGGGGGGGGGCTGCCGGGACCACCCACCCCCTCCCCGAAGCCCTAACCTGGAAAGCCCGGCCGGGCTCGGCGAGGTGGCGCAGCCCGCGGGCGCCCAGCCGGTTGCCGGAGAGGTCGAGGAGGACGAGGCCGGGCAGGGTGCTGAGCGCGGCGCTGAGCTCGGCGCCGTGCCCGTCGGCCAGCCCGCAGCCCCCCAGGCGCAGCTGGCGGAGGGGGGCCTGCAGCTTCAGCGCCCGCAGCAGCGGCGGGAGCTGGGGGGGGCGCGGGGCCAAGCCCCCGGCGCTGAACGCGGGGCTCTGCTCCTGCTGCTCCGTCGCCTTCAGCAGCAGCGGCTGCGGCTCTGCGGGGACCGCGATGGGGACGTGGGGACGTGGGGACAGGGACGGGGACACAGGGAATGGGATGGGGACGTGGCGACAGGGACGGGGACGCGGGGACGGGGAGGGGGGGCC
>NW_023309754.1:0-1329 GCF_011077185.1 Oxyura jamaicensis
GAGGCGGCCGAGGGCCTCGCCGCACTTGCCGAGGTTGGGGCTCTTGCGGCCCCACTCGCCCTTGAGCTGCTCGTACATCCCCGCGGCCGCCCGCAGCCCGCCCGCCTCGGCGCCGTTCAGCACCAGCCCGCCCGCCGCCATGGCCGTCCCCGCCGTGAGTCGGCACCGGCGCGCGACACCGGCGCGACGGCGGCGGCGGCGCGCCTGACGGCGGCCCCGCTGCCGTGGCAACGCCCTCCCGCCCTCGAGGCCGCGCCCCCGTTGCCGTGGCAACGATGTCCGATTCCCCCTAACCACGCCCCCGCTGCCGTGGCAACACTGTCCGACCCCCCTAACCACGCCCCCTGCTGCCATGGTAACCCCGCCCCGCCTCCCGCCGCGCCTGACGGCCGCCCCTGTCGCCATGGTGACCCCGCGCCCTGCCGCCATTTCAACCCCGCCCCGTCGCCATGGCAACGCCCGGCCTCCCCTGAACCCTATGGGGGTCCCATACGGCCTATAGGGGCCCCATATATCCCAATGGGGGGTCCTAAACATCCCTATGGGGGGCCCACACAGCCCTATGGGGTCCTATACAGCCCTATAGGGGTCCCATACAGCCCATAGGGGCCCTAAGCATCCTTATAGGGGCCCTAAACATCCCTATAGGGACCCTAAACATCCCATAGGGGTCCCATACTGCCCTATAGGGGTCCCATACAGCCCTATAGGGGTCCCATATACCCCCTATAGGGATCCTAAACATCCCTATAGGGACCCTAAACATCTCATAGGGGTCCCATACGGCCCTATAGGGGTCCCATACTGCCCTATAGGGGTCCCATACAGACCTATGGGGGTACCATAGAGCCTATAGGAGCCCTAAACATCCTTATAGGGCCCCTAAACATCCCTATAGGGGCCCTAAACATCCCTACAGGGGTCCTAAACATCCCTATAGAGCCTCTAAACATCCTATAGGGGTCCCGCACAGCCCTATAGGGGTCCCACACACCCCTATAAGGGTCCCATACAGCCTGTAGGGGCCCTAAACATCCCCATAGGGGCCCTAAACATCCCTATATGGGCCCTAAAGATCATATAGGGGGCCCTCACAGCCCTATGGGGTCCCATACACCCCAATAATGGTCCCATACAGCCTATAGGGGCCCTAAACATCCTATAGGGGTCCCACACAGCCCTATGGGGTCCCATACACCCCTATAAGGGTCTCATACACCCTATGGGGGCCCTAAACATCCCTACAGGGGTCCCTCACAGCCCTATAGGGGTCCCATACACCCCATAGAGGTCCCATATACCCCATACACCCCTATGGGATCCCATATG
>NW_023309755.1:0-3669 GCF_011077185.1 Oxyura jamaicensis
TATTGTGTCACAGAACCCCTTTTTCCCCCATTGCTTTTATTTGCAACTCACCTACCTGTGCCTGTAGCATCCACCTAGGCTTTCCCTTCTTTTCCTTATGTCCTCTGCATGGTCGCCCCTGGTAAATCCCCAGCGTGGCATGGGCCGTGTTCCCACCGTGTCGTCTTCCTTGCACAGAAGGACGCTTACCCCGATACCTCAGGCACTGCTTTGTACAGCTGGAGAGAATTTACCTTCCTCTCAGGTAGTGGACCTCTTCCACAAGTTTCTCCACAGCCGAGAGACAGGCCTGTAGGGAAGAAGAGAGACTTTCTTCGTACTGCCAGGCTTGTTTAGCCAATTCATCCACTGTGGGTTCCTCATGGTCTTGCCAGTGGAGGTCCCCCCTGCTCTAGATGCCTGCCCATATCCTCCCACTCTCCCTGCCACTCCTAACAGACAAGGTGAAGGAAGTACTCAAACTCCTCAACATTAAACAACTGTAGAACCCGGGAACACTTACCTGCCAGCTTCTGAACTTGAGGCGCTTCCAAACCACTTCACAGTGACGTCGTACCACCAGGGTTTTACTGTACTGAGAAGGCCCCACCAATGGTGCTGGCTCATAGAGTCACTAAAACTATTTCACACAGAAGGTAGACAGAAAACATGAAGAAAAAGCAGCCAACTGAGGAACGCTGAGCCCATTTCACCACGGTAGAAAAGCACCCCAGGCACCCTGAGCCTCAAACTCCCCTGGAGAGACAATTCCCCACAAGTCCTCATGCTGCCTATATAGCTAAGGTCAAATGATCCGCACCTGGCAGATTGCACCTAACAAGGGTGGAGCCAAGAGACCTTGTGGAATAGGCTCATCTACCTGGCTTCAGTCTTTTAAGGTCAATTGCTCCTTATCACTAAGAGAAATAACCTGACAAGGGCCTTAGTGGTTAGAGCTGACCTAATGAATTAACTACAAAAGGTGCACAAGGGTGATATTTCTGTTAGTCATTCTGTGAGGAAAATCAGTACAGAGCCTGGTAAAATAAAGAAATACAGTTAATTAATTAATTAATTAACTAATTAACAAAAGAGAAGAAAGAAAATGTCCTTAAAGGCAAAACTGCTATCATAGATTTTCATCAGCTAGTCACGACAGATAAAGAATATAGCAATCAGAATTACTTTTCTTGACATGGATGTGTTTTCCATTTGCTTCTCGGACATCTCTTTGTTATGTAGGTCTTTTCAAAATCTAGCCCCGTGACCTCTGACTACACTATTTCCTTCGGCTGTGTATAAACTATCACGTATAAATGCCAGGATCCGGATCCTCCCTCACTATTCAGGTCAAGGACTGGGCTGAAGGCTTGGGCTTTAATTTGGTTACAGGCCTACATTGCTGTTTCCTGGCAGGTCACGGGAAGAAGATTGGCTGGCTTCGCGGACCTTATGTACACGTGGCTTTTAGGCTGCAGCCAAAGTGTTCCTCTAGATCTGGAAGTTTGAAGAGGGTTGCAGTCTCCAAGCTCACATACACCACATCCTAGTCTGGTGCAACTGATTTTTGTGTTCCTTGCACTAGCTGTTCCTTCACGTCCTCTTCAGAGACGAGGACACGCGTCTCTTTCGCACTCCTTCGTTAGCAAACAAACCAGGATAGATTAAGGCCTCTTTCTTCAAGTCACTAAGATCCCGGGCTACCGAGATGGTGAAGGACCTCGAGGAGAAGACGTATGAGGAGTGGCTGAGGACACTTGGCCTGTTCAGCCTGGAAAAGAGGAGGCTGAGGGAAGACCTCATCGTGGTCTACAGCTTCCTCACGAGGGGGAGTGGAGGGGCAGGTGCCAATCTATTCTCTTTAGTCACCAGTGATAGGGCCCGTGGGAACAGCGTCAAGCTGAGGCAGGGGAGGTTTAGGCTACACATCAGGAAGAGGTTCTTCACTGACAGGGTGGTGGCACGCTGGAACAGGCTCCCCAGGCAAGTCGTCACTGCACCAAGCCTGTCGGAGCTTAAGAAGCCTTTGGACCGGGCACTTAGTCACATGGTCTGACGTTTTGGGTAGACCTGTGTGGTGCCAGGAGTTGGACTCGAGGATCCTTATGGGACCATTCCAACTCAGGCTACTCTATGATTCTATACCCGCCTTTGCTTTCCATGAGAATTCAGGCCCTAACAACTGAAGTTTCTTCTGGGTGGTGTTTCTTCTGAATCAGATAACTTCATTTCCCTTTTGAAGACTTCCAAGGATGGAGCAACAAAAGCAGAGGCATAAAAGAGTACCTGAGGCACAGGCTACTTTTCAGCCTGCAGCAGACTATAGGTATGACATTATCATCTCAGACAAATACGATCTACGTCATGTGAAGTGTTCCGGCATGCTTACAATCTGCCAAAGGGCAGAAAATGGGACCTTCAGCTTAAGACTCTATGGAAAAGAAAACAAAAACAACAACAACAGAGAAGGAACTTCCCCTTCACCTAAACTTTATTATTATTTGGCAGCTCCTTCAGGTGTCCACAAGGAATATTGCCCACCCCGCCCATCCCAATAAATAAAAAAGACATTGTGGCATAGAGATATAATGTCGGTTCGCACCAGAAGACGTTCTTCTTCCTGAAGAACAGTTAAGCCCCACAAAGGGCCAAAAAACCTGCCAAAAAGTAATGTATTTCCAAGTTCGTTTCACATGTTGGCATTATTTACTTGTCTGGTCTTGCATTCAGGGCTCGATCTATCTGGGGGGGAACATGTCACGCCGTGCAAGGTTGTCTAGTTGTGGGACTGACAACATGACTGTACAATTTTGAACGGTTTGTATAGAAGCAGAATACAGAAGAGTACTCTGTCCCCAAGGGAAATGTAGAAACTACCTGTTGCTTCTCAGGTTTAAAGTTAAAAGGTGTAAGCGTCTGTTCAGGTGTAAGACAAAGTGTAATCAGCTGTTTGAGTACAATTCTTCCATATACATGAACATTTTCCTCTCCAATTTCCCACTTGGAGTGCCACCTTTGTCATCATACTCTTAGATCAGGATTCTGATTCGAACAATGGTTCCTAGGGCAAATTTCCAGAGAAGAGAGAAGCAAACCAGACCTGACTGCTTTGAATGAGATGAAGATAGCAAACAAGTGTCAATGAAGAAAAGAAACCTGGAGGAATGTTTTCAAATAATTGTCATGGCCCAAAAGCCTTAAATTGCTCAAAAGTTGGTTAATGTCAACTCAGGTTGCATCGCTGGCTTTCAAGCAGGAAGACAGACTTGCGCCACTGCAGAGCCCCGGTCACAGCGTAAATCGGCAATGCCTCTAACTTCACAGGATGAAAGAGGAAAGCACGTGTTTCTACCTTGTCAGCTACTGGCAGACCTAGAGAAAGAAAAAACAGAAGTTGTTAAAATGGAAAAGTAAGGGTTTTGGAGGACATTTCACCGAATACGTAATATTGACAAGTAACCAGACAACAAGTGAAAGGGAAGATGAAACAGTAGAAGGTACTTGCATGGCCTTAATTGACATGGCAATTGACAACAACCACAACCTGGAATGATTTTGAAGTGCCTTACGCCATTCACCCTTGAGTCAGGAAAACGGGATTCCCATCTAGTGTGAAGGGAGTGCAGTCCCTCCCAACCTACGAGAATAGGGGCTACGCAACTGAATATTGAAAATCTTAAGATTAGGCCG
>NW_023309756.1:0-1647 GCF_011077185.1 Oxyura jamaicensis
AGCTCCCCACGCCCCCAGCTCCTCCCTGAGGTCCCCATGCGCCCACCCCAGCCCACGGGGACGCCCCTCGACGTGTCGGGAACGTCGCCTGCAAGCCCCCGACTGCGTCACCGCCCACGGTGACGAGAAGAAGGACTGGGGGGGGGGGGTGGCACGTTTCCCCCCCCCCTCAGCCAAATAAAACCCCAAAGCTTCATCCTCCGGAGAGGCGGCGGCGGGGACGAGCTGCTTTATTGCGTGGGGACAGGGGGAGGGAGGGAGGGAGGGAGGCTGGCGGCGAGGTGGAGGCTGGCGGTGGGGCTCGGGGCCCCCCTTCATGTTTCGGGGTTCGGCGGCGGCGGCCAGGGTCCTGAGGAGACAAAAAGGTGGCGGTGGTGACTTGGGGGCCACCCCCTGACCCCCAGCTCCAGCCCCAGCGGCTGCGGCTCCTCCGCCCCCACCCCACGCCCCCGAGTTTCCCCGGGGGCACGTTTGGGGCTCCCCCACCTCCACCCTCCCCGCACACGGGGGCCGCGCGCCCAGCGCCGGGCGCGGGATGTGGGGCGCAGGATGTGGGCTCTCACCGGCGCTCAGCCCTTGCAGAACTTGAGGGCGGCGCAGACGTCCTGGGGCTCGTCGTCGTTCTGCAGCGCCTCGGCGATCTGCTCGCTGAACTTCTTCACCATGGACTTGCACAGCCGGCCCAGGCCCTTCATGGTGCCGCACACCTTGCGCAGCGCCTCGTCGATGGCGTCCTGCGGGCCCCCGCCCCCGGCCCGGGGGCGGGGGGGGGCCCCCCGCCCCCCCCCCCCCCCCCAGGCTCACCCCGATCCCCCTCACCTCGTCGGGGTCGTCCCCCACCATCTTCTTCAGCTGCTGCAGCACCTTGGTGCAGATGTTGCATTTCTTCCCCTTGCCCGGCAGCGCCGCGTCGTCTTCGTCCTCGTCCCACTGCGGGGACCACGCAGACCCTCAGGGCCGTGCCGGGTCCCCCCCCTCTCCCCCCCCGCTCCACGACCCAAGGGGGGGCTGCCCCACGGCGCGCCCCACGCCTGGGGCTCGTCCTCACCGTGGCCAGGCTGTCCCAGAGCTGGCGGCACTGCTGCTCCTTCTGGCACTGGATGGCCGTGGCCACGTCGCGGCACCAGGACGCGGGGCCGCCCTGGCACAGCTCGGCCACCTCCTTCGCCTGAGCGACTGCGAGGGGACCGAGGTGCTTAGTATGGCTGCCCCACGGCCACCCCACGGCCACCCCATGACCCCATGGCCACCCCACGGCCACCCTACAGCCACCCCACGGCCGCCCCACGGCCACCCCACGGCCACCCCATGGCCCCATGGCCACTCCACGGCCACCCCACAGCCACCCCACAGCCACCCCATAGCCCCATGGCCGCCCCATGGCCACCCCACGGCCACCCCATGGCCCCATGGCCACCCCACGGCCACCCTATGACCCCATGGCCACCCTACAGCCACCCCATGGCCACCCCACAGCCACCCCACGGCCACCCCATGACCCCATGGCCACTCCACGGCCACCCCATGACCCCATGGCCACCCCACAGCCACCCCACGGCCACCCCACGGCAGGAGCACATCAGTCCCCAAAGCCCCTGAGTGCCCCAGGTGTCCCCAGAGCCCAGTCCCTGTCCCCGTCCCCCCCCC
>NW_023309757.1:0-579 GCF_011077185.1 Oxyura jamaicensis
CCCCCCCCCCCCTTCCCCGGTACTCCCATCGTGGGGAAGGGGATTTGTGCTCCCCTGGGACTGGGGGGCTCGGAGCTGGCAGGGAGCGGGGTCTGCCTGCGGCCGGGGGGACCGGCTGTGCCCCCCCAGCCAGGACAGATGCCCCCAGATGCCTGGCCAGCGCTGGGGGGCACCGGTTGTGCCCCCCGCCTGGTCCCTTTGTTCACAGAGGCGCAGCCCGGCCGGCAGCTCCCTTCCCCGCCTCGCCCCGGACGTTTTCCATTTATTATGGGATAAACGAGCATCGATCTGCTGCGGTCGATGCCAGCCCCGCTGCCCCGCTGGGAGCTGCCCCCTCTCCCCGGGTGCCCCCAGAACCCTCGGGGAGGGGGGGGGAGAAAAGGAACACGGGGTAGGGGACAGCCACTGGCTCCCGGGGGCACCGGGGCTCTCTGGTCCCCTTTGGTACCAGGCAGGATGCGAGACCCAGCCCCAATAGCGGGGCCGTCCCATCCCGGGGGACCCTGGGTTGCAGGGGGGGCTTTGTCCCTGCCACCTCTTGTCACCACAGCAGCTGCTGGGGGGTCGGGGGGGGGGGGG
>NW_023309757.1:679-1210 GCF_011077185.1 Oxyura jamaicensis
CGATGCTGGGGTCCCTTGCCCGGTTCTGCCGCAGATGGTCTGCGGCACGACCTTGAGCGGTGATGGCCGGGGGGCTCGAGCGCCCTGTTCCCGATCCCCCCTGGGGGACCTCCTTATACTGGGGGGGGGGGGTGGGTGCTGCACCCCCCAGGTGCGGGCCAGCGCCATCGCGCAGGACGCGGACCAGAACTACGACTACGCCAGCAACAGCGTCATCCTGCACCTGGACGTGGGCGACGAGGTCTGCGTCAAGCTGGACGGCGGCAAGGTGCACGGCGGCAACACCAACAAGTACAGCACCTTCTCGGGCTTCATCATCTACCCCGACTGAGCCCCGCGGGGACGGGGTGCCGGGGGGGGGGCTGGGGGGGGCACCTCCTGTTGCACGGCCCCCACCGGCCTGTCCGCCCCTCGCGACAGCCCCGGGATGATGGGACACCCACGAGGACCCCCGCCCCGCGTGCGCGCACAGCCCCCCACGCTCGCTGCCCCGCGCACACACCACGTGCACAAACACCTCGCAGCCCCCCC
>NW_023309757.1:1310-1733 GCF_011077185.1 Oxyura jamaicensis
GCGGCTGATCGCTGGGCTCGCGTTCCCCCAATAAACCACGCTGGGTTTGGAGACGCGGCTGCCGCCTCTTGGGGACAGCGTGGGGGGGACACTGGGGACTGAGGGGGGGGGCAGTGACCCCCCCTGCTCGGTGCTGGCCCCATCTGCCTGTCACCACCGTGCTGGGAACGAACTTGGGGCTGCTGATGAGGATGATAACGGGCACCTTTTGGTGATGCTGGCTGCCCCCCGGGGATGGGAATGCCCCCCCCTTCCCCACACACACTTTTTTTTGGGGGGAGCACGCTGGGGGCTGGGGCCGCCCTGTGCCCTGGCAGCGTTTGGGGTCCCCTGGGTGGTAGGAGGACACCCCAAGATGCCCCACACACACCACAGTCCTAGGCCCCCCCAGGGCTCCCTCCCCAGCACAGGCACTGCGTGACC
>NW_023309758.1:0-5596 GCF_011077185.1 Oxyura jamaicensis
AGCGGTTGTGGTGGAGCTCGGCTGCCCACTCGAGTAAAACCATCACAGTCCTTTTTGGCGCCCAACGTGGGGCTCGAGGGTTGAGATAACCGTAGAATTGATTAAAGTAACTCCACCTAACGTACTTGCTAGTCACAATGTTTGGCTTGCTGTTAATATTCTCCTGTATGACTATGTTGTACGTAATCCGTTCTCTTTTCTCTTTCTTCCTCTATATCCGATCGGAGAACGTGTTGAAATCTGTGTTTCGTTTCTTTATCACACTGTGTGGTAACATGCTGGCCTCCAGTTTTGTCTGGTACTCAGGCCCTGCATTGCTATCCTTCTGGTCTCCTGGAGATTATCTTTCTGGAAATATGAAGAATTACACTGCCTTCTTTTTCTTCCCTGGCAGTCAATTTATGAATAATATCAGGGCTGGTGCTTTTTTCTTCTCTCCCTGTGGGCTAATCACAGCAGCTTTTGAGTTTTTTGGATACCCTTGGTCAGATGTCATCCTCCTATTACTAGTTCTATTCTTTTTCTTCCTTCCCAAAATCAAACAATTTATTAAGAATAGCATCCAAAGACCTGCCCCGAGGCAAAGTAGTTGTGGGTGGCAGGGTGTGTGGGGGGATATGGGCAGGTACCTGTCATGGTTTTCTCCTCCAATGGTTTTTAACTTCACCCCTGAACAAGTGAAAAATCCACAAAAACTGGTAGAATGTTTGAAAGACGTATGCCCTGACCCTGGCAATACCAGAGAACTCCACCAGCTTGCTGCACTCTGCTGGGGTCTGGCTCACACCTATCAAATGTCAATTAACACTGCCCAGCACCCTCAAGGGGATAAGAAAGTTTCTGAACTTGATAATGAGATAACACACACTGTGACCACCCCAAACGACCAACCATCTATGGTATCAGTAGCCCCTATAGTCAAGACAAAACAATGGAAACGGAAGTCAGCTCGTTTAGTAAGGGAAGAAGCTTATCCTGAGGAGGAGGGAGAGGAGGAAAAGGCAGGCACCTCTAAAGCAGCGTCATCACAACATCAGGGAGAAGAGACTGAAATAATAAATGAATCAGAAACCACTCGATCTCTATCCTTGAGTGAGTTGCGAGAAATACGAAAGGATTTCAGTTGTCATCCAGGTGAGCACATCCTCACCTGGTTGCTTCGATGCTGGGATGCTGGGGCCAATAGCCAACAACTAGAAGGCAGTGAAGCCAAGCAGCTGGGATCCCTCTCTAGAGAAAGGCTCATTGACAGAGTAATTGGGAGAGAGGCACAGGTCCTCAGCCTCTGGAGGCGACTCCTGGCAGCCGTGAAAGAAAGGTATCCCCACAAGGAAGATATTGTATACCAAGTAGGCAAGTGGGCCACCATGGAGAAAGGTCTCCAGCAACTGAGGGAATTAGCTGTGCTGGAGATGATTTATAGTGATTTAAACAATGCTCAGACACCTCAAGATCCCGACGAAGTCCAATGCACGACATCCATGTGGCGGAAGTTTGTACGGGCTGCACCCTCATCACATGCCAGCACACTGGCAGCAATGAATTGGAATGAGGGGATGGGGCCAACAGTGGACAATGTGTCCATTCAGCTTCATAGATATGAAGAAAACCTCACTGCCCCAATACGGGCCTGCATTTCAGCCGTGGAGAGACTGTCCCAGCGGTTAGAGGAACATATCACTTCCTCCCCACCTAGATGGAAGAATCTTTCAGCTATTAAGTGCCAGCATTCTCCGGCTCAAGCAAGAGAGAATCGAGGACGCACACCACGGGGTACCTTGTGGTTTTATTTACGTGACCATGGGGAAGATATGAGGAAGTGGGACGGTGAACCGACCTCGGTCCTAGCTGCTCGGGTACGTGAACTACGGAAAGACATGGCAACAAGAAAAGAGGCCCCTAGGAGGATTGCTGCCCCAGTTTCTGTTGGGCAAACCCCCAGAGGCAGTAGAAAAGCTAGCATTACTCCTGACCCTGACGAAGAGACCTCTAATTCACATTTGGAAGAATTAATTGACAGATGCTCCAACCAGGACTAGTGGGGCCCTGCCTCTGGCCAGGTAGAGGAGAGGGACAACCGGATTTACTGGACTGTGTGGATTCGATGGCCTGGCACACCGGAACTGCAGAAATATAAAGCTTTAGTGGACACAGGTGCACAGTGTACCCTAATGCCATCAGGCCACCAAGGGGCACAACTTATCTCTATCTCTGGAGTGACAGGGGGATCCCAAGAGCTAACTGTATTGGAAGCTGAAGTGAGTCTAACTGGGAATGAGTGGCAAAAACACCCCATCGTGACTGGCCCAGAGGCTCCGTGCATCCTCGGCATAGACTACCTCAAGAAAGGGTACTTCAAGGATCCAAAAGGGTACCGGTGGGCTTTTGGCATAGCTGCTTTGAGCGCAGAGAAGATTAAGCAGCTGTCTACCCTGCCTGGTCTCTCAGAAGACCCTTCTGCCGTAGGATTGCTGAGGATTGAAGAACAACAAGTGCCGATTGCGACTACAACTGTGCACCGGCGGCAATATCGCACCAATCGAGACTCCCTGATCCCTATCCACGAGTTAGTTCATCATCTGGAGAGACAAGGAGTGATCAGCAAAACTCACTCACCCTTCAATAGTCCTATATGGCCAGTGCGAAAGTCTAATGGCGAGTGGAGGCTAACAGTGGACTATCGGGGCCTGAATGAAGTCACACCACCACTGAGTGCTGCAGTGCCAGATATGCTAGAACTCCAGTACAAACTGGAATCAAAGGCAGCCAAGTGGTATGCAACAATTGATATCGCTAATGCATTTTTCTCCATCCCTCTGGCAGCAGCATGCAGGCCACAGTTTGCTTTCACTTGGAGAGGCATTCAGTACACTTGGAATCGACTGCCCCAGGGGTGGAAACATAGCCCTACCATTTGCCATGGACTGATCCAGACGACACTGGAACAGGGGGATGCTCCTGAACACTTGCAGTACATTGATGATATCATCGTATGGGGGAACACAGCAGAGGAAGTTTTTGAGAAAGGGAAGAAAATAATTCAAATTCTCTTGAAAGCTGGCTTTGCTATCAAACAGAATAAGGTCAAGGGACCCGCACAGGAAATCCTGTTCTTGGGGGTAAAATGGCAGGATGGACGTCGCCACATTCCAACGGACGTGATCAACAAAATTACGGTTATGTCTCCACCATCTAACAAAAAAGAAACACAAGCTTTTCTAGGCCTCATTGGATTTTGGAGAATGCATATTCCAGGCTATAGCCAGCTTGTGAGTCCTCTATATCGAGTGACTCGAAAGAGGAATTCTTTCGAGTGGGGCCCCGAGCAACAACAGGCCTTTGAACAAATCAAACAAGAAATAGCTCGTGCAGTAGCCCTTGGGCCTGTCCGTACCGGACCAGCTGTACAAAACATACTTTACACTGCAGCTGGGGAGCATGGCCTCACCTGGAGCCTCTGGCAGAAGACCCCAGGAGAAACTCGAGGTCGACCTTTGGGGTTCTGGAGCCAGGGCTTTCGAGGATCAGAAGCCAATTACACCCCAACTGAAAAAGAAATATTAACAGCATATGAGGGGATTCGAGCTGCTTCAGAGGTTGTTGGTACAGAAGCACAACTCCTCTTGGCCCCACGGCTACCTGTGTTACATTGGATGTTCAAAGGAAAAATCCCCACTACACATCATGCAACTGACGCTACATGGAGTAAGTGGATAGCGTTAGTTACGCAGCGGGCTCGAATGGGGAAACCCAACCGCCCAGGAATCCTGGAAGAGATTATGGACTGGCCAGAGGGTAAGGATTTTGGAATACCGACAGAAGAGATAACTCGTGCTGAAGAGGCACCACCATACAACGAGTTGCCAGAAGACAGAAAGCAGTATGTGTTATTCACTGACGGATCCTGCCGTGTGGTAGGGAGCCATCGGAAATGGAAAGCTGCTGTGTGGAGTCCCACCCGACAAGTTGTGGAGGCCATGGAAGGGGAAGGTGAGTCGAGTCAATATGCAGAAGTGAAAGCCATACAACTGGCCCTAGAAATTGCTGAAAGAGAAAAATGGCCAGTACTGTATCTTTACACTGACTCATGGATGGTGGCAAATGCTCTTTGGGGGTGGTTACAGCAATGGAAACAGAACAACTGGCAGCGCAGAGGTAAACCTATCTGGGCTGCTACTCTGTGGCAAGATATTGCTGCCCGGGTAGAAAACCTGGATGTAAAGGTACGTCATGTAGATGCCCACATGCCTAAGAATCGTGCCACCGAAGAACATCAGAACAACAAAGAAGTGGATCGAGCTTCAAAAATTGAAGTAGCTCAGGTGGACCTGGACTGGGGACGTAAGGGTGAGCTGTTTGTAGCTCGATGGGCCCATGAAACATCAGGGCATCTGGGGAGGGATGCCACATACAGATGGGCTCGTGATCGAGGGGTGGACCTGACCATGGAGGCCATCACGCAGGTTACCCATGAGTGTGAGACATGTGCTGCAATCAAACGAGCCATGAGGATAAAGTCTCCCTGGAACAGGGGGAGATGGCTTGGATTTCGATATGGTGAAGCCTGGCAGATTGACTACATCGGACCACTCCCACAAACCCGCCAAGGCAAACGTTACATAATAACCATGGTAGAAGCAACAACTGGGTGGCTCGAAACATACCCAGTAAACCATGCCACCACCCGAAACACTATCTTGGGCCTGGAAAGACAAGTGCTGTGGCGACATGGTACACCAGAAAGAATTGAATCCGACAATGGGAGTCACTTTCGAAACAATTTAGTCACCTCCTGGGCCAAGAGACATGGCATTGAGTGGGTGTATCACATCCCTTATCACCCACAAGCTTCTGGGAAGGTTGAGAGATACAATGGATTGTTAAAAACTATGTTACGAGCATTGGGTGCTGGGACGTGGAAACATTGGGACATGAATCTACCAGAGGCCACTTGGCTAGTTAACAACAGGGGGTCTGAAAGCCGTCCTGGTCCTGCTGAAACAAAACCCCTACACACTGTGGGAGAAGCTAAAGTCCCCGTAGTGCATGTAGGGAAGTGGATGGGGAAGGCGGTGTGGGTTACTCCTGTCATGGGAAAAGGCAAACCCACTTGTGGGATTGTCTTTGCCCAAGGACCAGGGTATACCTGGTGGGTAATGCAGAAGGATGGGGATATCAGGTGTGTGCCTCAAGGAGATTTAACCTTGAGAGAAAATTAATCTGTAATCCAAGTTATGTGTTGCAGGAGGACATTGCAGAACCAATGACAGGTCAACTTCGCAAGGAACCGGGCAAATGCAACAGTGACATGAGCTAAGCTGGTGCTGGTGTCAAGAAAATCAACTTCGCCTGCCCTGAGTGACCATTTTGACAGATGAAGCTGAAACCATCAACAGCTTTTATGAACATTTTTGGGAAAAGCCTGTGGAATGAAAAGTACAGATGTATAAACACTTTAATAGACAGAGAATAATGGTGATGAAATATCTATATACTAAACTATGGGGACCTGAGTGTGACACAAATGTTATGGAATAAGGGGTGGAGGTTGTGTTGGGTCTGTCTGGGATGGAGTCACCTTTCCCTGCAGCAGCCC
>NW_023309759.1:0-1173 GCF_011077185.1 Oxyura jamaicensis
TTTCCAGGATATGTCTGGGAAGTTAAAGTCCCCCACAAGAACAAGCGCTGACGATTTCGCAACTTCCGCCAGCTGCCTGTAGAACTCCTCATCCATCCCCTCATCCTGGTTTGGCAGTCTATAACAGACCCCCACCAGGATGCTTCCCTTGTTGGCCTTTCCGCTGATCCTAACCCATAGCGACTCCACCTTGTCATTCCCAGCCTCAAGTTCGACGATGTCAAAACACTCTCTAATATAGAGAGCCACGCCACCACCCCTTCCGTGATGCCTGTCCCTTCTGAAGAGCCTATAGCCAGACATTGCAGCACTCCAGTCATGAGAGTGGTCCCACCACGTCTCCGTGATGGCAACCAAGTCATAGCCTGCCTGCTGCGCAATGGCTTCCAGCTCCTCCTGCTTGATGCCCATGCTGCGTGCATTAGTGTAAATGCACTTCAGCTGGGCCACAGCCTTCTCCCTCAGCCTTGCCACTGTTCCCCCTGGCACACCTCCAACAGGCTTTGTTTCATCCCCGCTCCCCCTTCTTACCTAGTTTAAAGCCCTCTCAATGAGCCCTGCCAGCTCCTGGGCCAGGATCCGTTTTCCCCTTGTGGACAGTTGGGACCCATCTGCCGCCATCAGGCCAGGTGCCGAGTAGAGTGCCCCGTGGTCAAAGAACCTAAAACTTCTGTGTTGGCACCAGCCTCTGAGCCACGTGTTTATCAGGTGGGCTTTTTGTGTCCTCTCTGAACCGTTCCCTGCCACTGTAGGAATGGACGAAAACACCACCTGTACTCCCGCTCCGTCCACTAACCGTCCCAGCCCCCTGAAGTCCCGTTTGATAGCCTTCAGGCTTCTCTCATCAGTGTTATCACTGCCAGCCTGGACTATCAGTAGTGGGTAGTAATCAGAGGGGCGAACCAGGTTGGGAAGCTTTCTGGCGACATCCCTGACCCTGGCCCCAGGGAGGCAGCAGACTTCCCTACGGGTGGCGTCAGGCCGACAGATAGGGCCCTCCGTTCCTCTGAGAAGGGAGTCGCCCACCACAATCACCCTTCTCTCCTTCTTGGTGGGAGCACTCTTGAGGCGTGGAGCAGACTTCCTCGCCCTGCGCTTCCTGGTTAACTTTTCTGCCACACCCTCCTCCACCACTCTCTCGAGCTCCAGGGCCTCAAACCTGTTGCATAAGGG
>NW_023309760.1:0-5607 GCF_011077185.1 Oxyura jamaicensis
TTATGTTCCCAACAGGCTGCTCTAGTAACATGTCCCATTGGATGACTTGGCAGCCTAGATGTCAGCAATGCAGCTTGGGATCACCTTCTCCGAGTTCAGTTGCAAGGGATGAGCAAGGAATTGTTCCTGGCTTGATGGAAAGCTGTTCTAAAGTCTGTTTTCTAACCCTCTTCCAGGTCCTTCTCTGTCCACCAGTCTGTCCTGCCAACTCTGGTGGGAGTGTCAAGTTGTGGCAAGAGGGATTTCCTATCCCTAATGTGACCTGCTGGACATCAGCTTTCCCAGGAAACCGCCGATGTTGCTGAGGAGGCAGCAGGATCAAAGCCCTTGTTAATGAAGATATCACAAGCCTGGGGAGGCTCTGGCATTTCTGTACGATGCTGCTCCCTGATTGTGACCCAGGACTCAGGTTCTGAAGGAAGCAAATCAAGCTAGAGGAAAAATGGATGTCCTGGTAAAAGTCTTAGATTCATTCATTTCTTTCTTTCTTTCTTTTTCCTATTTCACTTGTAGGAAAATCTAAATCTTTAAAGCATTGGTTTGAAAGCATTTTTTAAAGTATTGGCCATTTGCCGAGGCGATCGGCTCCGGAGCAGACGCGTTCTGCAGCGGAGCGGGGGATCGGGCCAGGCAGGGCTGATTTTCCGGCATCGAGCCGACTTCAGGGAGCCGCCAGGACCCGGCAGTCCTCGCGAGGGAGGCTGACGAGGAGAAGGCGGAGCCAGCAGCGCCCCCTCCCCGGCCGTTCAAAAGCAGCCCCTAGGGAGCGCGAGCGACCAGGAGCGCGGCGACCAGGACGGGCAAACAGGGCGTGGCGCGTCAGAGGGGAGTGGCGCGGCAGTTAGCGCGGCAGTTCGCGCAGGCAGGGCGGAGAGCAATCGCCTGCCCACACGAACACCTCTTAACGACAGTCGTTAGCTAGGCGATAATGGTCTCCACCAGGCACGGTGGGCTCTCCAGGAGGTCGGTACACACCCAGACCGACTGCCCGTTAAAGAATGCAGCGGTTCAGGTCACCGGATGCAGGGAGTGTCAGAGCCTGCTGCTGCCATCGGCGGGAGGCAGAGACGCTGCGTGCGTGAGGTGCGAGCAGGTGGATGACCTGATCCGCATGGTGGCGGAGCTCAAGGAGGAGGTGGAGAGGTTGAGGGCCACCAGGGAGTGTGAGCGGGAGATAGACTTGTGGAGTAACTCCCTGCAGGGCCTCAAGGAGAGGTACCGGGCTGAGACACCCCAAATGGGGGTGGAGCCCCTGCCTTGTCGCCGTCGGGCAGAGGGAGGGGATCTGGGAGTTGAGGAGGAATGGAGACAGGTCCCTGCTCGACATGGCAGGCGATGCCCTCCCCTTCCGGCCCCACCTTCCCAGGTGCCCTTACACAACAGGTTTGAGGCCCTGGAGACTGAGAGATCAACAGCAACTGAGGAAGAGGTAGAAAGTGTTCCCAGGAGGATGCCTAGGGCGAGGAGGTCGACTCCAAGCCTCAGGACTGCCTCCATCAAGAAAGAAAGAAGGGTGATTGTTGTGGGAGACTCTTTCCTTAGGGGAACAGAGGGCCCTATTTGTCGGCCTGACCCTACCCGTAGGGAAGTCTGCTGCCTCCCTGGGGCCAGGGTCAGGGACGTTGCCAGGAAGCTTCCCAACCTGGTACGCCCCTCTGATTATTATCCTCTTCTGATAGTCCAGGCGGGCAGTGACGACATTGAAGACAGAAGCCTGAAGGCAATCAAAAGAGACTTTAGGGGGCTGGGACGGTTAGTGGACGGAGCGGGAGTGCAGGTAGTGCTTTCGTCCATCCCTACGGTGACAGGGAGGGGTACGGAGAGGACCAGGAAAGCCCACCTGTTAAACACGTGGCTCCGGGGCTGGTGCCAACGCAGAGATCTTGGGTTTTTCGACCATGGGGCAGTTTATTCAGCACCTGGTCTGATGGCCGTAGACGGGTCCCTATCCTTTAGGGGAAAAAGGATCCTTGGCCAGGAGCTGGCGGGGCTCATTGATAGGGCTTTAAACTAGGTAAGAAGGGGGATGGGGGTGAAGCAAGGATTGTTGGAGCTGTGCCAGGGGGAACAATAGCAAGGCCGGGGAATAAGGTAATGGCCCAGCTGAAGTGCATCTACACCAATGCACGCAGCATGGGTAACAAACAGGAGGAGCTGGAAGCCATCGTGCAGCGGGCAGGCTACGACTTGGTTGCCATCACGGAAACGTGGTGGGACCAGTCTCATGACTGGAGTGCTGCAATGCCTGGCTATAGGCTCTTCAGAAGGGACAGACAGCACAGAAGGGGTGGCGGTGTGGCTCTCTATATTAGAGAGTCTTTCGATGTTGTAGAACTCGAGGCTAGGAATGACAAGATCGAGTCCCTTTGGGTTAGGATCGGCAGGGACAACAAGGCTAGTGTCCTGGTAGGGGTCTGCTATAGACCGCCGAACCAGGACGAGGAGACGGATGAGGAGTTCTACAGGCAGCTGACAGAAGTTGCAAAATCTTCAGCGCTTGTACTCGTGGGGGACTTCAACTTCCCTGACATATCCTGGAAGCACAACACAGCCCAGAGAAAGCAGTCCAGGAGGTTTCTGGAGAAAGTGGAAGATAGCTTCCTGACGCAGCTGATTAGTGAGCCTACCAGGGGTGGTGCCCCGCTAGACCTTCTCTTCACAAACAGAGAAGGACTGGTGGAGGATGTGATTGTCGGGAGCTGTCTTGGGCAGAGTGACCACGAAATGGTGGAGTTCACTATTCTTGGCGAGGCCAGGAAGGGAACCAGTAAAACCACTGTACTGGACTTTCGGAGAGCTGACTTTGGGCTGCTCAGGACACTGGTTGGTAGAGTCCCTTGGGAGGCGGTTCTGAAGGGCAGAGGGGTCCAGGAAGGCTGGGCGCTCTTCAAGAGGCAAATCCTAATGGCGCAGGAGCGGTCTGTTCCCATGTGCCCAAAGATGAGCCAGCGGGGAAGAAGACCAGCCTGGCTGAACAGAGAACTGTGGCTTGAGCTTAGGAGAAAAAAGAGGGTTTATAATCTTTGGAAAAGTGGGCTGGCCACTAGGGAGGACTATAAGGATGTAGCGAGGCTGTGCAGGGACAAAATTAGGAAGGCCAAAGCTCATCTGGAGCTCAATCTGGCTACTGCCATTAAAGATAACAAAAAACGCTTTTATAAATACATCAACACAAAAAGGAGGACAAAGGAGAATCTCCATCCTTTACTGGATGCAGGGGGAAACTTAGTTACAAGAGATGAGGAAAAGGCAGAGGTGCTCAATGCCTTCTTTGCCTCAGTCTTTAGCGGCAATACCGGTTGTTCTCTGGATTCCCAGTACCCTGAGCTGGTGGAAGGGGATGGGGAGCAGGATGTGGCCCTCACCATCCACGAAGAACTGGTTGGTGACCTGCTACGGCACTTGGATGTGCACAAGTCGATGGGGCCGGATGGGATCCACCCAAGGGTACTGAGAGAACTGGCAGAGGAGCTGGCCAAGCCACTATCCATCATTTATCAGCAGTCCTGGCTATCGGGGGAGGTCCCAGCTGACTGGCGGCTAGTGAATGTGACGCCCATCTACAAGAAGGGCCGCAGGGCTGACCCGGGGAACTACAGGCCTGTCAGTTTGACCTCAGTACCAGGGAAGCTCATGGAGCAGATCCTCTTGGGAGTCATCATGCGGCACTTGAAGGGCAAGCAGGCGATCAGGCCCAGTCAGCATGGGTTTATGGAAGGCAGGTCCTGCTTGACGAACCTGATCTCCTTCTATGATAAAGTGTCGCGCTGGGTGGACGAGGGAAAGGCTGTGGATGTGGTCTACCTTGACTTCAGCAAGGCTTTTGACACCGTCTCCCACAGCATTCTCCTCAAGAAACTGGCTGCTCTTGGCTTGGACTGGCGCACGCTTCGTTGGGTTAGAAACTGGCTGGATAGCCGGGCCCAGAGAGTTGTGGTAAATGGAGTCAAATCCAGTTGGAGGCCAGTCACTAGTGGCGTCCCCCAGGGCTCGGTGCTGGGGCCGGTCCTCTTTAACATCTTCATCAATGATCTGGACGAGGGCATTGAGTGCACCCTCAGTAAGTTTGCAGATGACACCAAGTTAGGTGCGAGTGTCGATCTGCTCGAGGGTAGGAAGGCTCTGCAGGAGGATCTGGATAGGCTGCACCGATGGGCTGGGGTCAACTGCATGAAGTTTAACAAGGCCAAGTGCCGGGTCCTGCACCTGGGGCGTAATAATCCCAGGCAGAGCTACAGGCTGGGAGATGAGTGGTTGGAGAGCTGCCAGGTGGAGAAGGACCTGGGAGTGATAGTGGACAGTCGGCTGAATATGAGCCAGCAGTGTGCTCAGGTGGCCAAGAAGGCCAACGGCATCCTGGCTTGTATCAGAAATAGTGTGACCAGCAGGGCTAGGGAGGTGATCGTCCCCCTGTACTCGGCTCTGGTGAGGCCGCACCTCGAGTACTGTGTTCAGTTTTGGGCCCCTCGCTACAAGAAGGACATGGAGGTGCTTGAGCGGGTCCAAAGAAGGGCGACGAAGCTGGTGAGGGGCCTGGAGAACAAGTCCTACGAGGAGCGGCTGAAGGAGCTGGGCTTGTTCAGCCTGGAGAAGAGGAGGCTCAGGGGCGACCTTATCGCTCTCTACAGATACCTTAAAGGAGGCTGTAGAGAGGTGGGGGTTGGCCTGTTCTCCCACGTGCCTGGTGACAGGACGAGGGGGAATGGGCTAAAGTTGCGCCAGGGGAGTTTTAGGTCAGATGTTAGGAAGAGCTTCTTTACTGAAAGGGTTGTGAGGCATTGGAACAGGCTGCCCAGGGAGGTGGTGGAGTCCCCATCCCTGGAAGTCTTCAAAAGACGTTTAGATGTAGAGCTTAGGGATATGGTTTAGTGGGGACTGTTAGTGTTAGGTTAGAGGTTGGACTCAATGATCTTGAGGTCTCTTCCAACCTAGAAATTCTGTGATTCTGTGTGATTCTGTGATTCTGTGAGATTCCCTTAGTTAGGCGTCTGAGCAGGAGAGCTTAAGGATCTGGGGAATTTCACAGAAGAACTGGTTGACGACATTGCCACAACAGAGAGGAAGGGAAAATGTATTGGCGATGTGCAGGACAGCGTGGAGAAAGCCACTGTCCCCAGGCAGCTGCTGCCATCTGGGCACAAGCTCTGCTGCCCAGGAGGCTCCCGTAGTGCAGGGGCTGGCAGATGGCAACGTAGCGGTCGTAGGCCATGACGGTGAGAAGGAAATACTCTGAACCTAGCAAGAAGAATAAAAAGAGGACTTGTGCAGCACACCCTTGATAGGAGATGGCCCTGGTGTTCCAGAGGGCATTGGCCATGGCTTTGGGGAGAGTGGTGGAGATGCAGCCCATGTCGAGGAGAGCAAGGTTGAGGAGGAAGAAGTACATGGGGGTGTGGAGGCGGTGGTCACAGGCTACGGCAGTGAGGATGAGGCCGTTGCCCAGGAGGGCAGCCAGGTAGATGCCCAGGAAGAGTGCAAAGTGCAGGAGCTGCAGCTCCCGTGTGTCTGCGAATGCCAGCAGGAGGAACTCGGTGATGGAGCTGCTGTTACACATTTACTGCCTCTGAGCAAGGGAGCCTGTCCAAAAGAAGCAAAGACAGTGCAAAA
>NW_023309761.1:0-1130 GCF_011077185.1 Oxyura jamaicensis
CTACCAGATGGAGAAGATTCTTTCTGGCATTTTTTTCAAGCAATATGCCAATCTTTGTGGCAGGCACAAGAGAGTGTAAGGTAGGGAGATGGCATGACTGCCCTCCTTACCTGATGGCTTTCTGCGATGATGTTCCTGGCGAAAAATCTGGTTTCCACACATAAGCGCACTGTGTTTCAGGGCCACAGAGGAGAAGCTAAAGGAAAGCCCGGGTGGGCCATACCGGTGTCTCTAGGATCGTATCCTTGCACAAGACACCTCTCCTTCCCCCAGAAAGGGCCTGGATATGGGCATGCCAAGCCTTCCTGAATGCAGGTGGTGCCACAGCAGCGCCTTTGGCGCTTTCTGTCTCTGCTGAAGTGAACACGGCCAGTCCAATAGACCCGTTCGCTGCGGCACTGCCGTCTGCTGCAGAGGCTGACACAGCTTGCGAGTGCAGAGTGGAGAGCAACTTCCCAATGGCTCGTGCAGCCCCCTCCTGGTGTCCGTTTACGGTGTGCTCCCCCCATGTCCAGGCAGCTCCCCTGGGACGAAGAAGGCAGACAGGCAGGAAACAGCTCCTTGAGCCAAGTCCACCACTGTGCTCCCTGCTTCTGAAGCCTCTAGGAGAGCGCAGCAGGCACCTGCTCTGCCTTGCTGCACTGACCGTGCTGTTTGGGACTGTACAAAAGCCTCTTTGTGTGGAGCAATCTCAAGCAGGTCCCCTGGGATGCGTTCATGCTCACATTTGTTCCCTCCTTCCTCTCTTCCTCAGGAGAGGGAAGGTGGTGTCCCGCACACCTTCCCTGCCTCTTAGTGCCTCCCGTGTTGCCATTAGCCCCTTTGTTTTGACCAGGGGCAATGGAAGAGGAACAAGGCCTTTCTGGGTCATTGATGGCAGAGGTCTTTGGTCACCGCGGGCTGCTCAACTGTGTTTGTCATGAGTTGAGGAGCCTGACCTAGCTTCAGGGCCCCTCATCCTGGAGGGTCGAAGCCCTGCTGACAGACCGGCTGAGGCGAGGGGTAAGGAGTGCGGGCTGGACCTAAGGGACAGCTGAGACCAATCCTGTCTGCTGTTGTGTTTTGTTTGTTTGTTTGTTTGTGTGTTTGTTTTTTCCTCCAGGAGGTCTGGAACCTGTCTTCAGAGTGGG
>NW_023309762.1:0-4491 GCF_011077185.1 Oxyura jamaicensis
CCTCTTACCTCTACAAAATCCTTCATTTCTGCTGGCCATGCTCCTCTTCCCACCCCAAAATCTCACCTCTCTCTTCCCAAGGCTGCTCCTGACCTCCCCATGTCTTATTGGGATCAGCTTTCTGATGACATTCAGGAATGCTCGCAGTGTATCTTTCTCACCTCTGTTGGCGACTTCAATCCTGAGAAGGAAGTGGCGTTGTAGTCAGGAGGGAAAAGGACACCAAGGTCTTCTGTAAGCCCTTTGACATGG
The DNA here is from genome assembly GCF_011077185.1 of Oxyura jamaicensis. Lineage (NCBI taxonomy): Eukaryota > Metazoa > Chordata > Aves > Anseriformes > Anatidae > Oxyura > Oxyura jamaicensis. The sequence continues at coordinate 253 of NW_023309762.1, forward strand.
TCCTCCATGACTTCCTGGTCTCCAAATTGGAGGGATACGCATGTGATAGGAGGACTAAAAATGGGAGGACCATCTATGTCCAAGTGGAGCTTGGTGATGAGTGGTGTCCCTCAGGGGTCTCTCTTGAGACCGATTCTGCTTCATATCTTTCTCAGTGACAGGGACAGTGGGGTAGAGTGCACCCCCAGCAAGGCCAGAGATGACACCAAGCTGAGTGGTGTGGTTGATGCAACAGAGGAAGGGATGCCATCGAAAGGGTCCTGGAGAAGCTTGAAATTTGGGCCCATGTGAACCTAAGGACGTTCAACAAGTCCAAGTGCAAGGTGTTTGCACTTCTGTGCAAATTGTTACAATTCTGTGTTTCTGTGAAAATCTTCACTGTAAGAGTAGTGAGGTACTGGAACAGGTTGCCCAGAGAAGTTGTTGATGCCCCTTCCCTGGACGTGTTCAACGCCAGGCTGCATGGGGCCTTGGCCAACCTGATCTAGTGGGTTGAATCGGGGGGCAGTTTAGTGTGACGATCTTTAAGGTCCCTTCCAACCCAAGCCATTCTACGATTCTATGAGACTAGGATGAAAATTAACTCAATCCTAACCAAAACCAGGACACAAATAGACTAAGGGCAAGGTATCTCTGTGCGTATATCAAAAGAGAGGAGAAGTGCTGATAGTTATTTAGAAAGTGTCAGACCTGGGTATGACATAGGAACAATGGTATGGAATAAGGGGTGGATATAGTCCGAGTTTTAGCTGGGATAGGTTTAAGTTTTCATCCTAGTCGCTGGTATGGTGTTGTGTTTTGGGTTTAGAGAATCAGTGAATCACAGTGTGGTTTGGGTAGGAAAGGACCTTAAAGATCATATAATTCCAAGCCCTCTGCCATGGGCAGAGACACCTTCCACTAGACCGGGTTGCCAAAAGCCCCATCCAAGCTGGCCTTCAAAACTTGCAGGGACGGGGGATCCAATACCTCTCTGGGCAGTCTGTTCCAGTGCCTGAATGCAGTCCTCAAGGTGTGGCCTCATCAGGGCTGTGTACAGAGGGACAATCTCTTCCCTACTTCTGCTGAACACAGGATTCCTGGTCCAAGCCAGGATGCTGTTGGCCTTCGTGGCAGCCTGAGCACACTGCTGGCTCATGTTCAGCCGACTATCAACCAATACACCCCAAGGCCATTTCCGCTGGGCAGTTTTCCACATGCTCTTCCCCAGCATTCCATGGGGTGGTCGTGCCCCGCGTGCAGGACCTGATACGCAGCCTTGATGAACTTCATATAGTTGTCCTCAGCCCATGGGTCTAGCCTAGCCAGGACTCTCTGCAGAGCCCACCCACCACTGAGCAGACCAACACTCACTCCTAACTTGGTGTCAGATGACGAACTTCCTGAGGGGGCACTCGATCCCATCATCCAGACTGAAAAAGATATTGAAGGGAACTGGCCCCACAGCTGAGCCCTTGGGGACACCACTAGTGGCCAGACTCCAAATGGATTGAACTCCATTAACCAAGAATCTTTGGGCCCAGCCACCCATCCCGTTTTGAACTCAAAGAAGCATACGCCCATCCAAGCCTTGAGCAGCCAGTTTTTCCAGGAGAACGCTGTGGGAAATGATTTCAAAAGCCTTCCTGAGGTCGAGGTAGACCACATTCACGGCCTTTCCCTTGTCATCACCTTGTCGTAGAAGGAGATCGGATTTGTCAAGCAGGACCTAGTTTGATAAACCCCTTCTGACTGGGCCTGATCACCTGGTTGTCCTGGAAGTGTTGTGTGATGGTACTCAATGTCCTCTATGAGTTTCCCTAGCACTGAGGTGAGACTAACAGGCCTGTAGTTCCCCAGCTCCTCCTTCCAGCCCCTTCTTGCAGGTGGCCATCACATTTGCTAGTCGCCCCTCGACTGGGACCTGCCTTAAAAGCAGGCCTGCTGAGAAATGACGGAAAGCAGCTTGGTGAGTACTTCAGTACATCTAAGTGCAGTAGCAGTTTGCTAACCATTTCCTCATGGATTATGAGAGCTCCATTGTGCTCAAGGTCCTTAACTACCAGCAAAGGGGGCTGGGTACTCGGGGAACAACTGGTCTTGCTGCTAAACTCTGAGGTAAAGAATGCACTGAGTACCTCAGCCTTTTCCTCATCACTTCTGAATTGAATTCTGTTTTCCCACATCCAATACAGGATGAAGCTTCTCCTTAATGCTCTCTCTATATTTTTTTCTTCTCTTATGTATTTAAAAATAAAAACACACAAACAAGATTTTCTATTGTCTTTAACAGTAATGGACATATTAGGCTCCAGTTGGGCTTTGGCCCTTCTAATTTTGTCCTTGCACAGTGTAACAACATTTAGGACTCAGCTTCAGACCAAATGACAGCATACATGAGAAACAGAGAAAGGTGGAATCTGGCAGCCTTCCATCTTCTACCCTTCTGTGAGACGGTGTTGAAACTCCATTCAACTAGTTACTCCTCCACTGTGCAAACTCTCCTATAATTCCCGATGCTGTTCCCTTGTGAGAGACAGCAAAATTAGGATGAGACACCTCGCTGCAGATATTAACAGTTACCAGAATGGAGCATCTGTCCAGGGGAACCTTGAGGAACTGCAGCATTTTTGCCTAGAGAAACTGTAATGCTTAAAGGCATTCTGGAGAAATAACAACAGGAACATGCTGGTTTGACCACCCAAGGCTATTCAAAGACGTGAAGAGCTATTTTAACTGGCCTGGAGGAGAAGGGGGAGCTGAAGGAGAAAGGGAAGGTGAAGAAGTGGGGAGAAGTCTCCCCCTCTTTCCCTATCTCCAGCTCCATTTCCCTATCCCAGCACTGGGGGCTGAGTACCAGGGGAACAACTGGTCTTCCTGCTAAGGACTGAGACAAAGAAGGCCTGAAGTACCTCAGACTCTTCCTCATCTCCTTGCACAACATTTCCCACCACATCCAATAAAGCATGAAGATTCTCCTTAAACCTCCTTCATTTAAAGGATTTATGTAAACATTTGTCTTTCTCTTTGTCAGCATTAGCCAGATGGAGCTACATTTGTGCTTTGGACCTTCTAATGATGTCCCTGCACAGCCTCAGAATATTTAGGAGACAGCTTCAGACAAAGTGGCAGCATGTGTAAGTAGCAGCGAAAAGGTGGAACCTGGCAGTGTGCATTCCCCTGCACTTCTGTGAGTCTGTACTGAATTGCATGCACCTAATGCCTTCTGTGTTATCCCAAATGTCCTGCAAGTCCTGATGCTGTTATAGGGTGAGAGGCAGCACAATCAGGGTGAGCCATGTGCCTGCAGACATGAACAGAATGGAAACTGCAGGAGTTTGATTCCAGAAAGCCCTTGAAATTGACAAGGAGAAGTCCTAGTCCTGCACCAGAGGAAGAGGAACCCCACACATCAGGGCAGGCTGGGAGCCTGCTGAGTGAGCAGTGCCCAGGAGGAGCAGGGCCTGGGCACCACGAGGGATGCCATATGAGCAGTGCTGCCTGCTCTCCAGGAACCACACCAGCTTCCTACAGAGCTGCCTTATGCGGAGCATGGCCACCAAGAAGATCTGACTTAACATACTCAGCTCATATTCAGTGAGCAACCACCCACACAATGGTCTACAGGAACAGGGAAATTGGTAGAGCTCTGGGATTCCCTAGGACAGCCTGCTGTGGAGGGGTTCAAGGCCATCAAGAAAATCGGAGTTGTTATACTCAGCTCAGAGCCAGTGTGACACCACCCACCCAGGGGTGTCCCAGTGTGTAGCTCCTCTGTTAGGAGAGGTGCAGGACAGTGCCCAGAGAGGTTCTGCCAAGGTGGAGTTCAGGGCCTAAAGCCCCTGCCTTTTGTTGAGAGGCTGAGGGACCTGGGTTTCTCTGGCCCCGTGGCGTGGAGAATCCAAACAGAGCAAAAGTAGCCTGAGACTGCCTGAAGGGTGGTGGTGGAGACGCAGTAGCTTTCCTCACTAAGGTAAAATGGCAAAGGAAAGAAGTAATGCCACAAAGTTGACTTCAGGATGCTGAGACTGGTCATGAAGAGAAAGAAATCCCCATCTCCTACTGCCCCAGGAAGAGCCCTGAGCAAGGTGTGAAGGGAAAGGATCTCCCTTCGCAGGGAATGGGGGTCAACGATTGGGCCTTGTTCTTGGTGAAACACATCCAGTTTTCCTGCAGTGTCACCTTCACACTGCCTTTGTCTACTTGTCCTCATGGCCTCCAAGGTTCTGCTCTAACGAGCTCCAAGGGAGGCTGTGTCAG
>NW_023309763.1:0-4344 GCF_011077185.1 Oxyura jamaicensis
GGTGCAGGACCCGGCACTTGGCCTTGTTAAACTTCATGCAGTTGACCTCAGCCCATCGGTGCAGCCTATCCAGATCCTCCTGCAGAGCCTTCCTACCCTCGAGCAGATCGACATACGCACCTAACTTGGTGTCATCTGCAAACTTACTGAGAGTGCACTCAATCTGACCCTTTTTCTTCAGTTCTCATTAACACTGGGAAAAGCCCTGGGGTGGGACACAGTTTTAATAGTGAAAAAGTAATATTGGCAATTTCTTGGTATAATTCATTCCGGTGAAAAACAGTTTACAAGAGAAAAGTTATTCCCATTTAAATAGTTTCTGTGCTTTAGAGACTTGGGGATGAACTATGGCAACTAACCTTTCTAGGGGAAGGCCTCCTCCTGTGTTTGTTGAATATCTAGCACAGTAGAGTCTCTGTCTTTACCTTGGTGTTTAGGTTTCTAAATTTCTTCTTTAACACGGCTAATATCAAGAGAGAGAGTAAGAAACAGGTGAAATAGCACACAGCAATTTGCTGAATTAGATTTCTAAATTCCTTTTATGTTACCTGTACTAACATCCTCCATATTTATTACTAACCTTTTCCTCCAAGCTCTGCAATCATTAGTCTGCCTAGCTCGTATTTATAATGGTGGGACAGACTCTTTGGTGCACCAGCTACATTATAACTTTCAGAGCCACTTCTAACCGAGAACTAAATGTGAACAGTAAAAGCTGACCAAGCACATTAAAGGTTTCTATAATTACTATAATTATGGAGAAGCTTTAGAATAAAACATCATTCCCCACCCCACCCCCAACAGCCTTTTACCTTTGAAAATTAATTGTCAAGGAAAATGAAAAGGAAATGCTCAATAGTGGGGTTGCTCTCTTCAGACTTTGATGCTTTTGATTAGAAATTAAAGCTATAGTGATTACAAAGTGGTTACAGTACCTAATTATAACATTGCTTCTTGTCATAATATATAATAATAATGGACCTCATTTATATCACTTCTTTTGTAGTATGGGATTGCAGGTGCTGGGAAACACTGCCTCGTTATAACTCTTTAAAAGTTACTGCTGGCATAACGCTAGAGCTGATAAAACTGAAATCCTCTCATAGCATTGAAATAAAAGCTTTGTGAAGACATAGGTTAGAGGAAGGACCCTTTAAGAACCTTTTATAACCACAGTGTTTTGAGGCTTTGAAGGTCACAAAGATCTCTGTTGAAGCAAAACATAGGGAGGTCTTTCTCTGCATGCATGTAGCTCTGTGGACAACATCCCCTTGCTGTTCATCCTCAATGGGCCAACCCCACTGGGATGTGAGGCCATAGATTGAGTCTGGTATGTGGAACATAAGTCCATTTTTCACCTTCTGATATTAAATATCAAGCCACAAAGGCTGCTGGAGGACTGCAGGCTTGTCAACATGCCTTTGGACTACCCAGAATTATGGAGAGGAAACTGCATCTGCAACAGTGCGGGACAGGAGCCTGCATAAATTTAAAGACCTCTCTCTGGGGTACAGTGCTGTAGGTTGAACCTCCCTAGCATAACAAGAGCTAAGCTCTGTTGGCTGTGCTGCCAGGAACACATCTCTTTATGCAGAGTTTCTTTTCATAGGCTGGAAAACCATCCAGCACACAGCCTGAGGCATACAACATCCATCTATTCTGCTAACACAGCAAGAAGCTTGGGTGAGAATGTCAAAATTTCAGCATTTCAGTGGTCAAAAACATTAAAAAGAACCTCCAAGGATTTACAAATGCCTAAGGGAATGGAGTGTCCACTATCTAGTGAAACCAATGAGAATTTGTTGCTTAAATTTGGTCTTCATCTTGACAAGAAATCTGTAAATTCAATCTGTATGTTTAGAAAACCAAAGCATATTGAAAATTAATTCCTAGTGCATCAATACTACACATTGTGGATGAATTAAACATAGTTAAATTATGTAGGAGTAGCCAAATTTCCTCTCAGAGCGGTCAGTATCAATCTAAGTTTCAGAGTTGTTTTCAGTTTACATGGGCAAGAGAGAAAGCAGAATTCCATCAATATTAGATCATACATGAATAAAGCAAATCAGATATGAGGAGAAGAAATCTAATGAGCAAGAGATATCATGAAATATATTATCAAAATTCATCCACAATGATATAGATGGGAGGCTTCTAACAAATGTTCAGAAATATGGGAACCAACATTATTGCTATTTAGGACATCATCATGCAAATGAGCAGCCTGCTGGAAAAACTGGGATTTTTCATGCTCCTTAGGACCCAATAGCTTGTGAGTTCTCATGTTTTGCAAAGGTTTTGCTTAGCAATTAGGTTTTAAACAGAGAGACTAAAAATGGAGGAGGGATACCACTGGTATCACTGTCAGAATAGTGTCAAAAAACAAAAACAAAAACCCAAACACTCAAAATGGAGGCAGTTTAAATCTGCATGCCCACAAAAATAGTAGCTCTGTTTTTTGTGTGTAGCCTTGGCATGTGTCTCTGTTCCTCTCTTCTGAGAAGTGATCTGTTGTTAAGCCGATTAACCTGCCTCTTCAAACCAGGCAGAGAAATCCCAGTCATTTCACTGTCTTAGAAATCTCCTTTAGCCATAGAGGAGGGTAGCAGATGAGATGGTTGCAAGTGGAATGTAAGCAAGTGACACAACTAATGATGCAGAGCATGCCTGTGACCACAAGGCCTTATTTTTAAAATGATTAGCTATTCTGTTCTCTTTTATTTGTTTCTTACATTGCACCTGTCAACTTTGCATCAGAGCCCTAGTGATTTCCATGACAGATAATCTGTGCAATACCAAAAGACTTGCTTTTTATGCTGCAGCTAATGTATTCTCGCACGTTTTATTCTGTCTCCAGGGCAGTATATTTGTCAGCTTTATCCTGCAATCATTCAGTAGGTAATTATTACCCTAGAACAATGAACAACTCATCCAGCAACACTGGGAAGTTTGCTGATGGTAACAGAGAGTTTTGTTAGTCTTTACTGTGTTTACCTGAAGGTGCCTACTGAGCCTCACTGCTATAGTACTTTCTCGATGCCTTATGATAATAATGGCATATAAGGGAACAGAAATATTCCTCTTCTGGATTTTTTTTTTTTTTAAGTCTTTAACAGAATAGGTATTGATTACAGCTTTTTCCAGCTTTCAGAAGGAACTATTTATTGCTCCATGAGTTGAGTGATCTCAGCTGACCTACCAAGTCAAAAGCTTTCACATAGTCGATAAAGTATATCTAATGTCTTTGGTTTGGGTCCTCTGTCAATTCTATAATTGTCTTTCAGCTGGAAGATTCAGTCCTGTATTGCTTAACCCAGTGTTTTCTGTTACCATATCACTAAGATTCTTCTTTTTTCCTCACCTATAGCAGTACTTTTCTTGCAGGACAAATGAATGGGACTTTTAGGGTCAATGATAAGTAAGCAACTTCTGCTAGCTTTTTCTTACATTTTGTGCTTTTGTGAACAGAAAAAAAGCATTATTAAAAATATTATGATGTTCAGTTATTATTTTGTTCAGTATTTTTTTTTCTCATTGGCCTGCCTACAGAACATCTCATCCTAGTGATAATATTCCTTCTTCTAAATTTCTTTCATTGGAATTCAGTATGGGCATTGTAATAGCTGCCAAGCTGTATCTCAGAATTCTTTCCTCATTCTGAAGGCAGATACACCAGTTTCATTGTTACGAAGTTCTTCAGCTCTGTACACTCCTGGTATGTTCAGCCAGAATCTGCACAGATGAGACTGGCATCCTCCTGAACTATTGCTGTCATTGATAAATGTTAAGTGTCTGAGACTTCACTCTTCCCTGGCAAGTTTAAAAAATTCATTCAATTTACATTTATCAAAGGAAAGATTTAGAGGTAACATAATGTGGTCTACCTTGTGGTCTACCTTGTGGTCTACCTTGTGGTCTACCTTGACTTTGTGGTCTACCTTGACTTCAGCAAGGCTTTTGACACCGTCTCCCACAGCATTCTCCTCAAGAAACTGGCTGCTCTTGGCTTGGACTGGCGCACGCTTCGTTGGGTTAGAAACTGGCTGGATAGCCGGGCCCAGAGAGTTGTGGTAAATGGAGTCAAATCCAGTTGGAGGCCGGTCACTAGTGGCGTCCCGCAGGGCTCGGTGCTGGGGCCGGTCCTCTTTAACATCTTCATCAATGATCTGGACGAGGGCATTGAGTGCACCCTCAGTAAGTTTGCAGATGACACCAAGTTAGGTGCGAGTGTCGATCTGCTCGAGGGTAGGAAGGCTCTGCAGGAGGATCTGGATAGGCTGCACCGATGGGCTGGGGTCAACTGCATGAAGTTTAACAAGGCCAAGTGCCGGGTCCTGCACC
>NW_023309764.1:0-5607 GCF_011077185.1 Oxyura jamaicensis
GTCTTTAAAAGACGTTCAGATGTAGAGCTTAGGGATATGGTTTAGTGGAAGATATGTTAGTGTTAGGTAGGAGGTTGGACTGTGTGATCTTGGAGGTCTCTTCCAAATTAGACTATTCTGTGATTCTGTGATATATCAGACTGTGTTGCCTATTCCATTAGTCATTGTCTTTAATATATGTTATTTGAATTAATTAAATGACTTCCCTGATTGATGAAAGCCTCTTGTTCTGCAATCAGCGTTTTTTTCTACCCAGTTGTTCAATTCAAATTCACTGCGTATGGCCAAGTCTTCCATAATGTCTATGCAAAATAAAAGTAAAACATAGCAGTACACTTGAATTTATCACACATAAATAATGGTAAACAATGGTGTATTGGGTTTACATGGCAAGAGTTTGGCAGCAGGAGCTGCAGAGGTGGCCTCTGTGTGAAGAGTCCAGAAGCTGCCCCATGCTAAGGGCCAGTTTCAGCTGTCTCCAAAGGCCAGAGACAGGACAATAAGCAATGTTGTTTGCGGCTTTGTGAGAGCAGATTTAAGAAAGGGAAAAACAAAACAAAACAAAACAAAACAAACAAACAACAACAACAACAACAAACCTGCTGCACAACTACAGCTGGGAGAGAGGAGTGAGAAATATGAAAGAACCAGCCCTGCAGACAAAAAGGTCAATGCAGCGGGAAGGCCAATGGAGAGGCCTATGGTGAAGTAGGCTGTCTCCCTGCAGCTATGGTGTACCATGCTGGAGCAAATCTCCATGCTGCAGCCTGTGGAGGAGCCCCCAGTGGAGCAGGTGGATGTGGCCTGAGGGAGGCTGTGGCCCATGGAGAGCCCCCACAGGCTCAGACCCCTGACCAGAGCTGCAGCATGTGGAGAGGAGCCCATGCAAGAGCAGGTGATCTGGAGGAAGCTGCTGCTTTGTGGGGGACCCACGTTGGAGCAGTTTGCTTCTGACAGAGGGACACTATGGTATGGAACCATATTGGAGCAGTTCTTGAGGAGCTGCTGTCTGTGGGAAGCCCACACAGGACCAGTTCAGGAAGGAGAGCATGCCGTGAGAAGGATGCCATGTTGGAGAAGGGGCAGAAAGTGACTTTGAAGGAGCGGAGGAGAAGATATATTAAGGATTGACTTTGGCCCCCATTCCCCCGTTCCCCTGATCTGCTCAGGGTAAGGATTTAGGAGAGGGTGAATGGGTGGGAAAGTACATTTAGTTTCTTTTTATTTTCTCACTGTTCTAGCCTGTTAATAATAGGCAATAAATTATTTTAATCTCCCTATGCTGAATCTGTTTTGCATGTGTTAGTAATTGGCAAGTGACCTCCCTGTCCTTAACTCAACCCTTGAGCCCTTTCCATCATATTTTGTTCCCCATTCTCTTTGAGGAGGGGGAGTGACAGAGCAGTTGTGGTGGAGTGCAGCTGCCCAGCGAGGTAAAACCAACCGAGATTTTTTTATTATTATTTATTTTTATTTATTTCAGAGTTTTATAGATAATGGAAACAGAAAAGCTGCTGACATGACTTTATTAAATCATTTTGTGTAGTAAAATGTGGGATATCACACCAGCTATTTTCTAGAAGGTGAGAACTGGTAAAAGTATTATGTGATAGAAGTGGTTTATGAGAGGAAGGTTATGCTGTACACAAAGGTTACCAAAAGCATTTAAGCAATATCAGCCCTAAGCCCTAAGGCTGATTCTGTTTAACATAAATGATATTTATTTATTTATGGAGGGAGGAGGGGGTTGGGGGGCGGGACTTGTGGAAAGAAAATTTATTTGTGACACAAAGCTGAAGAAAATGTACTACTTTAAAGAGAATCAGAAGAGTGGATAGAAAGTGTAAACTTACCTTGAGGAACAGGATAATTAACATGAAATAAAAATCAATATCACAAAATATTAAGAGGAGTATTTTGAGTTTCATAACAAAATGTCTGTTATAAAATGAGGCCTCTGAAAAATGGCAGTATGCACAAGAATCAGCTTGAATTCAGAAGCATCACTGGCACAGTTATATATTCCCAATTCAAGTCTGATAATAAATTTTCTCCTCATGTCATGAATTTTCATTTTATACAAGGTGTTACTCAGGCTAATTCTTTAAGTTCGTGTTTTAGATTTAATTCTTTTGTTCATGCTCCACTCTTTACCGACAAACAATGTGGAAGTTAGGTAAAGTTGGAAATGTTCAGGACTTTGCTGGATTAAAATGTAACTGTTTCCACTGATGGGCTATGAGTTTGGATACACATCTTTCCCCACAGCTGTGATGTTTCTCAGATTAAGCACTAGGTCTACACCCTGCCATATTCTGCAGTTTCTGTTTCTGAGTTCTGCTCTACTGCTCGCAGCTGTGAATTGACACCCTAGAAAAACTTGTGTTTTGCTTATTTTCAGCCTAGGAAAATAAAGACAACAGAATTACTAGTACGTACGTGTGCACCAGGATTGATAGGGGTTGCAAAACAATAGGAATTATGAGAAAACTGTATGGAAAAGTGCATCAGGACTGTTAGGGGTTGCTGAACACAGCTGACCAGCAGAGGTGAGGCTGACACAGCTCCATGTCCCCAGGAGCTTTCCTCTGAAGCAACAGAATCATATACATATATATATATATTCTGTTAATATATACATGTATTAATGTACTGATGAAATAGGATATTTGGTTTGCTGGCAATTGATGGAAGCTCAGCTCAATGACTCTGAAGATCTTATCCAGTTGTAAATTGCACTATAAAACATAGGTCTGTCTTAAAATAACCTTTGTTAAACCTTGTACAATGAGCTGTACAAGGTGTATGTGTTACTTTGAAAAATCTTTTTTTTTTTTTTTTTTAATTTATTTTCCTCTTCCTACTTGGTTCAAAATAAATTTTCTGGAGACTTAATCTTAGCGTTAACCGTGCTACCAAACAATATCACTGTTACATGTGTGTAGTATGAAGGAGGAGAACATTGTTACTCTTTTAATATATCAACATACAAACTACTTTTAAATAATTTGTTGGGTTTATATACTGTTCTGGAAATGAAAGTCTCCTCCCATTTTGTGTTATGCTTTATATTTTATCATATTTCAAATCCAAGACGCCTTTATAAAATGCTAGGATTTAAAGAAAATAAATACAAACAACAAACCCACAATATATTTCTATTTCATCTTAAAGACCATTGGTTTATGCATCTTTCTAAATAGAGCATTCAATGTTTCCTGTAGAACAGTATTTCCACATGTAAGTTTTATTCATTGTACTAAATGTATCTTTCCCTTAGGAATGAAAAGAAGAAAGCTTCCTATAGTTACTTCTTCTCCATTTTTTACTTTTGCCTGTGTTTACTTTAATCGTTTAGAAGCTAAGAAATTGACATCCTACTAGACTCAAGACTAATTCCTTTAGAAATTGAGATTAAATGATGGACAGGGCACGCAGGAAAGTACTAATTAAATTGCATTCAAGTGAACAGACTAGAATGGTTGCCTGCAGATTGCTCCTTAATTCCAGCATAATCAAAAAGCAAGATCACACATAAAGAATTACTGTCAGCAGTGGTGGGACTGGATCTCAGCATGATAGCTTCAAATAAACATTAAGCTTTGCCTGTGCTTTATGAAGCAATGTACTGAAACTGCTGCAAATGTTAATAGAGCTTTCTAAAGTTAGTAACAGAGGTCTAAATTGAAGCTCATTCAAGTACATATGTTCAGCTCAAGCAGACTACCATAATGCATATGCATACATGGTTAAAAACTATATAAAACTATAAGTATAAACATATATCATAGAATCGAAGAATCATACAATGGCTTGGGTTGGAAAGGACCTTAAAGGTCGTAGAATCATAGAATCATTAAGGCTGGAGAAGACCAACCTTCCCCCTACCTCTAGTATCACCCACTAAACCATGTCCCTAAGAATCATGTCCCACATTTCCTTAAAACCTCCTAGGGACGGTGACTCCACCACCTCCCTGGGCAACATGTTCCAATACCTAACTACTCTTTCTGAGAAGAAATGTCTCCTTATTTACAACTTGAACCTCCCCCGGTGCAACTTGAGGCCATTCCCTCTAGTCTTATCACTAGTTATCTGTGAGAAGAAGCCAGCCCCCAGATCCTCACAGCTTCCTTTCAGGTAGAGAGCAATAAGGTCTCCCCCTGAGCCTCCTCTTCTGTAGACTAAACAATCCCAGCTCCCTCAGCTGCTCCTCATAAGACTTTTGTTCCAGACCCTTCACCAGCTTTGTAGCCCTTTTCTGGACATGTTTCAGGGTCTCTATGTTCTTTTTTGTAGTCAGGGGCCCAAAACTGAACACAGTACTCGAGGTGCAGCCTCACCAGAGCCAAGTACAGACGGGAACGATCACCTCCCTGGACCTGCTGGCTATACTTTTCCTGATACAAGCCAGGATGCCATTGGCCTTCTTAGCTAACTGGGCACACTCATCTAGTTCCAACTCCCCTACCATGGGCAGAGATGCCACCCACTAGAGCAGGTTGTCAGAAAGGGGGACAGAAAATGGCAAAGTAGCTAGTGAAAAATATTATAGTAAAACATTTTAATATGAACAATTGTTTTTAAACATTGTGTTAATTCAGTCTTTTCTGATGATTCAGAAGGGTTCAGGATGGATTTGAGTATGTCGATCAGTTGCCCAACAAAATAATAAAAGGCTCAAAGAATCAAGGAAAGTGCTTAGCTGTGACAAGAAATGTTTGTGGAAGCATTCTACATTTCTACAGCAACTGGAGAAAGATGAATTATGCCATTCTTCTATCTGCTAAATGTGTGTCTGGTCAAGAACTAGTGCATTCTTGCTAAAGAATGCTTGCAAATGCCAACAGACTAAATACAAAGCATGAATCTTGACGATTGCTTGTAAAGGAACATGTACTTCCATTTCAAAACAGGATTCTGAGTGATACAACAGCTTGTGCTGAACCTGATGACAAGACTAACTTATAAAGTTATAACAAAAGTTTGTAATTATTCCCTTTCTTACATCTGTCTCAATTTGTCTGCCTTCAACTTCCAGACACAATGCAAACAACATGATAATCTGCTTAACACATAAAACAACATGGATTTAAAATTAAGTTATCTTTAACGTATTTTTTTTCATAATACAAAAGTGAATAGCTGTCATTTTGTTCACATTTTATTATATAAGCAACAATCTCTAATATAAGGAAATGATAAACTGTCAAAATCTCCTGTTTCATATGTGTTTGCATGTTTTCCTATACCTGTATATAGATTCTTGACACAAAACTCATGCATCAATATAAAGAGCAAAGTTTTATAAAGTTTTAGTGAAGTGAATTCTTGTTAGATATTTTGGAAGTGAAATTAAATCAGAGACTCAGCCTGTAGTCTAGTCTCAACCTCTGAATACACAGACCACATATACGGACTATTGAATACTGTACCAGGTTGTAGATATAATACATTAATTATATATATATATGTATCACAGAATCACAGAATCATTTAGGTTGGAAGAGACCTCCAAGATCACACAGTCCAACCTCTGAGCTAATGCTAACAAGTCCTTCACTAAACCATATCCCTAAGCTCTACATCTGAACGTCTTTTAAAGAC
>NW_023309765.1:0-8658 GCF_011077185.1 Oxyura jamaicensis
GAGAAAGAAAGAAAGAAAGAAAGAAAGAAAGAAAGAAAGAAAGAAAGAAAGAAAATAACCTGTGGCACTGATGTTAGTATCCATAGATAAAATGAGAGAAAGAAAGGAATTATTTTTTTATATATTTTATTTTGCCTTAGGAGCACTGGCCTGGAGCACAGCCGTGGGCTCTCTGGTATTGCAGTGGTCACCATCAGAAAGCACCTTGCAGTGAAGTTATTCTCAGATATCTCCCTTCTTCAAAGCAACAAAACTTTTTGTACCTGCATGTCTCCCAGATGGGTCCTCTTAGGAAATCAGTGTTTTGATAACTAGAAGTTTTCCTCTAAGTTGCAGTTAATATCCATATGTTTTGCTGCTGTTATTGCACTCTGGTCAGAGAAGTCTTCTCCGTCCTGCCATTTACCTTGTGATGTTCATGGACTGCCAGCCTGCCTCCCACATCCTTCCTTTGCTATGCCAAACTAGCCATATCTTTTTGCCACATTCTTTAAACGTGTGCTCTGATCATATCTTTGAGTTTTTCATTGTAGCTGTGACAAATAAAAATGGCTTGACTTGTTTTAATCTTTTGCGTTCTCTTTCACGTTTTCTACTGTAAACTGAGAACAATGAAACTGAAACACTGGTGAGTTTTATTCATTTTCAGCAGCTAAGACATTTTTTAAAACAATCACCAAATATTACAAGAGTGCAACATCAGAGTAAATCTGCTATGACTTTTAGGAACTGGCTGTGACTTTATCTTTCTTTTCTCCCTCCTGTTATATTAATAAAATCTGATATTTTTATGTTGCTTACATGAGTTACTTCAGGTTCATTCTGCTATCTATTCATTTTCCAGATCTTGATAGCTGTATAGACAGATAAACACATATCTTAGTCCTAAGACAACCAAAGTTTTGGGGACAAAAAGAGTCATAGTCAATTTTGTCCAATTTGCAAGCTCTGCAGTTTCATTTTTCTTCTTCCTGTGACAACTTTTACATCACTTGTAATATAGGCTTCATTTTTCTATTTAAAGGTTTTCTTTACAGAGTGCTATTCACATCATAACATATATAAAATGACTGATTGGTTTGACATCAGGTTCCCAATCCTTGTTTTAAAGTTTGGGAAATTTGCCACTAAAGTTGCTATGGTTTTGAAAAATTTCTCCTGAAGTAACCTATCTGCACCTCATGGTGCTTCTTTGACAGTGTGGAGAACAAAAGCTTTGACTACACCACAACATAATGTGAGACTATTGAAAGGTTGTATTTTGCAAATCCTTTAAATTGTACTGTAGTAAGTACTTATGCACAGTTTGAAATACTGATTTTGGTGAACCTATAGAAAGATGAGCAATTGCTGGTGTATGTAGTCATACTTTGAATAACATCCTATCAAGCATTCTGCAAGTTTGCAGGAGAGAAACAACAGGTCCCAATTTTCAGCCCAGCTAATTCCCTCCTAGCTTGCTTTCCCTCTGTTCAAAACTGCAAACTGAAATTGTTTGCCACATCCTTGAACTCGAAGCTCATTATAATTCATTTCTATCTAAAGCCTTAAAATGCTGAGAAGTAAAACTGAGAAAAAAATAGAGGGGGAAAAAAAAAAAAAAAAAAAAAAAGCAAACCTGTTGTTCAATTTTCCTGTCTTAAAATGTGTCTTTGTTTCTCCTTCCTTTGCATCTAACCATTCATTTTCTGTATTCCATTTCTATTTTTTCCATAAAGAACATGTCTGCCCAATAAAAAGACTTAATGACATATTCATCTCCTAGGGAAAACAGCCTTCCCTGATTACCCACATTCTACATAATGGGGTGGGAACATCTTTTTCTCCTTGCTATGTTCCATTCCTATGTGTTGAGTTGTTTTCTTTAGATTGTTTGCTTTGAGAGTCATTCTGATGGGATATTATTTTCTTTCTTTCTGAAAGCATGTTTCATATTTTGTATGAAGAGGCTCTGTTCAGATCAGCTGTTTTCAAAGTTTAACCTAGACTGAACTTAAAAGTAGTTTATTTTTTATTGAGTAAAGCAGATCTGCTTTGCTGTAGCTGAAATGAGAGGAGATCTAAATGGCAGTGGCTGAAGTCACTCATTTCTCCCAAATGACCATGGGAAAAGTCATAGGCAACCTTGACCACAAGGGTTAGGTGAAATTATTTTTCTTTTACAAACATGGTTTTGAAACTGGAAAGCAAAGTCCTAAATAGAAAAAAAAATAAAAAAATAAAATACAAAACTTGGGGAAACAAATTCAGGGATGGAAAATATTTCTTCACCATAAAGAGTTTTTGATATCTTTGTTATAGTAAATTTTAACTGCCTTTCTTTATACATCCTATTAATTTTGGCTTTGGCGATACTCAGATTTTGACATCATTGTGTTCACTTTCCTTCTTGATACTTTTAACATTTTCTTCCTGTGCTAATTGCTTTTTCCTCCCATGTTTCCCAAGAATGAACTGCTGCAGCTGTGGTAAATATTGAAAATTCTGTGCCTAAAGGTAAACAGAGCTGTTGACATGTTCAAATTAGCTGACATTAAACAATAGCAAATGCTCCCTTGCAGTCCTTGTGGAAAAGACAATAAAATAAGGAAATTACTGGGCATAAATAAGACTGTAAATAAAATTACAGCTTAATATAGCCCTCTGAAAGAATGATTAGCCCTCTGAAAGAATGATAAAAAAGAAAGTGGAAGGAAAGAAACAAGGAGATTTAGAAGAAAAAAAGAAATGAAGTTGTAAATATATATATATATTATTATGCATAATATTGCACTGCTTAAGTGCAATTGTGTTCTGAGAAAGCTTTGAAAAAGAAAAATCAGCAAAGACAGAAACAACAGAAGATATGTGAGCCAATGCTGAGAAGATGCTCTTTCTTGCTCGAGGGCACTTAAGATCTTATTGATATAGAGGTAGTTTACAGATATCTTTTCTCAAGCTTCCAATTGGCTCCACAGTGAAACCTGTAAAGGACTTTCTTGTATAATTATCTTAGCAAGAGAAAAGGATTATGAAAGCAATGACACTCATAATCAATGGATTATGAACAACAAACTCCTCCTGTTACTAAATGAAAAACAATAAGGGAGGTAAGCCTCTCCAAAACCAGGCTTCCTGGAAAGCCCTGCGAGAAAAAACAACAAATAGGAAATAGAAGATCTGGCTTATATTGTGGCTTTTTTCTTTATTATGTTTTTAAGCATCATTTTGAGCAGTAGCGGATGTAACTTTATGAAGCTGCTGCCACAGAAATCTAGAATTTAACACAGATAATATTTCTGGGCACCCATGACATTTACTGCAGTATACCTACATTTTACTCAACATGCAGAGTAAATATATGTATATTCATAATATAAAATAATATAATATATCTATAATATAACTATACAGAGATTCATAGGATATAACAAACAGAGTATATATATTATTTCAGCAGTGAGACCAGCTCTCCTCTAGAGAAACAAGTTTAATTTTGGTGGTCTGGTAGATCAATGACTTAGATGTAGAAATATTTCTGAAATAATAAATAAGATAAAACTATTAGCTATAATAAAATCTCCATTCTTCCAGTTTACAAAATTACAGTGTATTATCTCAGCTTTTTTCTTCCATTACATTCCACTAGCTTCATTTATTTTTCCTTTAACTCTTTGTGGTACAGGCATTTTAGAGCTCCATGGATGAGGTATAAATCATTTAATGGGATCTGGGCTAATTCTTACACCTACTGAGGGTGAGGGCAAAACTCCTGCTGATATCACATGACAGCTAAATCACATCTCTTGTCAAACCTCCTATCTCTTCAGGTTATTTTACCTCATTATTAACTGCTGTAACCACTGACAGTCTCCCTGGGAAGTTTTGCAGACCATATCAAGAAAGCCTGAACTTGCAGAGGAGACACAGCATGGTCCCGTAGATAGGTCACTGCACTTGGGCTCAGATTTCATGTCAATCCACAGAGGTAGACGATAATACACAAGCTTGGATTTCTACTCTTTATGCATATTTCAACACACCTCTGTCATTTCACAGAATCATCACACCACTAGTAATCTACCTCCAAATGGATATAACTCCATTCACCACAACTTTTTGGGCCTGGACAGCCAGCCAGCTTTTAACCTAACAATATGTATCACTGTCCAAGCCATGAGCAGCCAGTGTCTCCAGGAGAATGCTGTGGAAAAGAATGTTAAAAGCCTTCCTTCTCCTATTTGCCTATGGTGCAAGCTTGCTCACTCATGAGCTGTCTCTCACTCTCATCTGAGAGCTTCTGGGGCCTTCTGTTAAAATAAGCACCAATCCCAGAGAAAGGGTCTCTGCAGCTTAGTCTGAAAGACTGTAGCATAGATCAACAGCTAACAGCTAAGGGTAAATGCTCTTTCCATCTCTGTTAGACTCCTGCCTGCATGCAAAATTTGTATAAACTGGTTTCAGCCATACCTGATGTCTGTAAGTAAGCCACACCTGATGTATATGAATTTCACATGCCATGTATGTAGTTTGAGCAAGTTACATTGATAACTGCTGCTGTTTGGCTGAAGCATAAATTTAGAAGTGCACGTTCACAGTAATTTAATGGGAAATTTTAATGTGAAAATATTAAAGACATGAAAAACAGAAGGGCATTTTTTCAAGGCTATATGGAAAGGCAGAATTGCTGTGCAGTATTCATCACAAATATGTATTCTGCTTTAGTTTCACATTTCAATGCAATCCCAATTAGCATCTCTGTTCATAAAAGTCTCAAGCCCTTCATTATTTCCAACTTCAGACCTCCTCATATTCCTCACATCATTTGTGCATGTTGTATATTTGAATAGCATTCATCTGCCCCAGCCACCACACATTTTTGTTTCAAAGCAAAACCCATGATCAAGAGCCAGCAGTGTAGTCAGTTACCATCTGTCAGCTGAAGCACATTAACAGTGTGAGCACTTCTTGGGTGTTGATCCATGTGACTTCAACCAACGATTGGAGTATTTCCAGGTGTTGCTCCTCTTCTGTCAGAGGCCATCACCACTGCAGAGCAGTTGGGGAAAAGGAACATGTAAACTAATGAAAGGGAACAAAAAACAGTACCAGACCTTGTGCTGGAGCATATGGGACATTCTTGTCTGGTGATACTTTGTGGGTTCAGCGTTGCTCATCAATGGAACAGAGAAAGCAACTGAGAACAGGAGCATTTTAAACTGAATGTATTCAGCTATACTCACTCAGCTAATAGATGTAATTAAGCAGCACTTGTGTCCTTCCCCTGTATCCACAACAGAAGGTATTCACCTGACTTTACCTAGACATATTTCACATGGTTTGGTTACTCTGCTGTAAATCAACATTGAGATAGCACAGCAACCAAGGCCATGGGAGATGAACCTGAATGGAGCACAGCAGTGAAAAACATTCATTGTCTGCTGTGCCAAGTGATTATAAAGTTTTTTTCCATTAAAATTTCCCAACTAAGAGTTCAGAGGGTTCTCATTTGAAGATGACAACTGTTCTCTAGATAGGTGACTCCCCTCACCCCAGGAGCATGTGCTTGGAAAGTGCAGCATAGTTGCTTTTGAGACTTGCAATAATATATACCCCCATATGTGGGAGGATAATATTGTCCTTAGGGTCTAGGTAGAGAAGATTCTTTTTACTAAGGAGTACCATTTCATTATCTTGGAGGGAAAAGAGAATCAGAAACGACTCATTTTTCATAATGACCTAATTTTAGAGAATTGACATTTTTCACTATAATAAATACAACTTTGGGGGATGTTCACATATTATAACCAATTTAATCCACCTTCTAAAAGCACTTTTTGGCATCTTTGATTACTTGCTGTAGCTTTAACATCTCTTCTGGCTCTATCTTTCTGGCTTCATGATGAAAAACATGAAAAAATATATATATTTCCCAATAGAAATCTTACAAGATTAGGGTATCTGTAATAATGTTTCCAAGGCAGCAATAACAGAAATAATTTGCAGAAGTTGTTGTTGGGAGGTTTCAAATTTTATTTTATTTTATGGCTTAACAAAATTGACTAATGCTAAGAAACCGGGTTGAGAATAGCTCAGTCTAACAATGGACAGACTTCACATTTAAGCCCTTTAAATGGCCCTCCTTCCCACTCATGCAGCTTGTTTGTATTTTATTGCATAAATGAATCTAAATTCATCACATGGTTCTTCTGCTCACTTCCTTTATTCTATTCATCAGCTCCTAAATAATTTGTTTTTATATTAACCATGGTTTAAGATGTTAAATGAGGTAAAGAGCATGGCCACCTCCCCAGGTCCCTCTGCCCTAGGGCCACTCCTGCCTGGTCACTGGGACCCAGTCTGGTGTCCAGGGACCCAGTATCTGTGCCAGGGGCTGGGGCAAGTAGCAAAGCTGAGCACCTATTCCAGAGTGACACACAGACACAGACAGAAATGGACAGGACATGACAAGAGTCCACACAGGCTGCTCCAGCCATCCTCTGCTTTCAACAGGACCCACATAAACCATAAACAAAGACAGCTGCGTCCCCTTCCTCCTCTTGGGCTAGTAGATATAGATGTTCACTAGTGGCACACACACAGCACTCTCCAGGTTCACAAGCACACACACATTCACAGCCCCTCTGTTCACCCAGCACCCATGCCTGGATCCCAAGCCCTCCTACCCAATTCACAGTTCACTTACACGCTGGCTAGTACAACTTGAAGTTTGCTGCAAACAGCACTCACACACTCATTTACCCCATACTCACAAGTTATCTAGCACAAACCTCTCTACCCACCTAGTCCCAAAGCTAGGCCAGCTTAAAGTTTCCTAGTAAATACACATGCACACCCCATACACACCAGGTTAGGAAGGTACAGCCACTCAGATCCCCCAGCAGCCAGCACCTGGCACACTGGCTATGGCCTGCAGCCCTGCTCCAGCTGCCAGTGCAGAGCCCACACTCACCTCACTCACACCAGTCCCCCCCAGGTATCTGCTTTGGGAACACAAAGCTCCCTTCCCATGGCTGAGAGAAGAAGACCCCCCAGTCATTCCACAGTAGCCCCCTCACTCCAGTAGCTGGCACCACAGGCTGGTAGCACCTGTATCCCCCATGTTGACTCATATACCGCTGGACTGACTCCAGTAGCTGGCACCGAGTTCACTCACAACAGCCCTCCAGTAGCTGGTACTCTGGCCTTAAAGTATATGGAGCCCTCCTTAGGTCTAGAGAGGCCCCTCCAACTACTGACACTAGGACCCTCACTCGCTACAGTAGCTGGGACCACAGGCCAGGGGCCTACACCCGTCTGACTCCGGTAGCTGGGATTTATTCCTTTCAAGTCACTTGCACGCACAACTACAAGCCCACAGTCACACCAGTCCCTCCCTTAGTAGCTGGTTTGGGGGCACACAGCATTCCCACCCAGTGACTGGGAGCAGAAGACCCTCACTCCCTCCAGGAGCTGCCACCACAGGCTAGGGGTGCCCATAATTAGGTTCTGATGCCTCCTAAATGATAAAGGAGAATTTTATGTGAGGTTACATTACAATGTGAATTTAATCAAGTAGCTGCCAAGGCTCAGGTTATTCCACTATCCAGGAACAAAGAAGAAGAAAGAATAAGAACTTTTGTGACATCAGTTCAATATTAAAATATCTAAATTTAGGCAAGAAGATGCAGATATCCACACATATAAATTAGTTATTTAAACTCCCGTGACAGTTATTAAGAACTGAGTCGATATAATCAGTAAAGTTCACAGTATGATTCAGTTCACAAACAAATTGATACTTTCTAATGAGCTAAATAACCTTCCAGGATCTATTGACTCTACTGACCTTCTATGTTGACTAATTATTATATAGTCCATTGATATCAAGATGATTTTATATACCTGCCTGATATAAAAGACAACCCAAGTTAAAAAGCATAAATAAAACAATCAACTGAGTTGTCTATAATACAGGGTTTCATAGGGCCATTTCAAATGCTGTAGGTTATCTGAAGTATCCAGATAAATTGACAGGTGTAACAGAGGACATGCAAACTTTTAGACTAACAGCTAGACTCACGTGGGAAGGTCAGGGTCATCTATAATGACACTGGGTGTCTATATAAGGCAAGTAAATTTAATGATGTCTTAAAATCTTTCTCTCTATGTGCTTCCTACCTCTATTCTTCATGCTTGTAATAGAAGAGAGTTGAGAATTTGTACTTGCTCCAAAGAACTGAGGATGTTGCAGCTAGGGCTCATTTGTGTTAGATCCTGCCTCCTATTTAATTGGATGTAAACATAGCTGTGACTGTCCAGTTCACCTGCAGAGTCAAAACCTAAGGCTCAGATCCAATCTTCTTATAATGTGGGAAGATATCTGTAGAAAGCAGGAGTGACCCATTCATTTCAACCTTGGCTAACACATATCACTGAACATTTGCACTGTGTGCTAGAAAACACAACTTTATGGAGGCTGAGGGCCTCATGGGTCATGGAAGTAATCGAACTGTCAAAACAGGCTTTTCACAGCTAAAATGAACTTACCCTTTTTCAGTTAAGAGCTATTTGTTTAGTTTTTAAGAAACACGTAGTAAAACAGTGAAGAAGCACATTCTTTTGTATCATCTTACTCCTGCTCATTTCATAGAACAATATCTAAAAAAAAAAAAAAAA
>NW_023309766.1:0-561 GCF_011077185.1 Oxyura jamaicensis
CCCCAGGGGACACACGGAGACCCCCCAGGGGACACACGGAGACCCCCAAGACGCTCTCTCCCTCCCAGCACAGCCCCCCAAGGGTCCCTCCCGCTGCCACCCCACTCCCCTCCTCTCCCCGCACCCCCCTGGTCCCAGTTCCCCCCTCACCATTCGCCCTGGGTCACGTTGAAGAAGGGCCTGCGGGGAGGACAGAGGGTCAGCGGGGTGGGGACCCCACGCGGGGGGGGGGGGCCCCCAGGGGGGGGGGGGGGGGGGCACGGGGAAGGGCACTCACAGCGCGTTGGCCACCACCAGCAGGTCGGCGTTGTCGAAGAGGGCGGCCTGGGGCCCCTCCACCAGCACCAGGTAGGTGGCCTCGATGGCCACCATGAGCAGCAGCTTCCCGATGCTGCTGATGTGCAGGAAGACGGAGCAGGCCAGCAGGCTGAGCAGCACGCTGTAGGTGAAGTACTGCGGGGGGGGGACACGACACAGGCGGGGGGTGCACGGGGCTGCAGCACCCGTGGGCACCCCCAACCCCTCCCCGGTGCCACCCCGCACCTGCGGGGACCTGGCACC
>NW_023309766.1:571-2117 GCF_011077185.1 Oxyura jamaicensis
TATAACCTCAAGGACCCCGTGCCAGCACCCTTGGGGACATGGCACCTTTCGGGACACAGTAAGGGCCATGTGGGGGTACCCTACTCAGTCAGGCCCCCCCAAAAACACACCCCCAAGGACTTTGCACCCAGCGAGCCGTGCCAGCACCCTACACCCTCAGGAACCCCATGCCAGCACCCTTGGGGACCCTGCACCCTCGAGGGTCCCACGCTGGCAGCCCTACACCGGCACCCCAGCAGGATCTCATGCCTGGGGGGCGGGGGGTCCCCGGTCCCCATCCCAGCACCCCACAACCTCTCACCTCAGGGAAGTCGCAGGCGGGCCCGTGGGGGCGGCACGGCCCCGGGGGGGCCCCCAGCGAGAGGTTGAGGGCACGGAGCTGGCAGGGCCCCACCGCCGCGGGGGTGATGTTGAGCTCGCGGGCGGCGCAGTCCCGCAGGGGAACCCGGCTGCAGGCGAACTGGGGCAGAAGGGGGGAGGCAGGGGGTGAGCCCCGAGCCCCCCCTGACCCCCCGCATGTCCCCCATCTCTGAGCCCGGTCCCCGCACCCTCACCATGTTGACAAAGGCGGCAACGAAGACGAGCAGGATGGTGAAGACGGCGATGGCGGTACTGCGGGCGCGGGAGCGGACGATGGCCCGGGAGAGCCGCTGCAGGGCGGCAGGGAAGAGCTGGGGGGGGAGGGAAAGACCCCGGTCAGGCACCACCGAGCCCCCCCCCGTAAGCTGCCCACCCGCCCCCTACTCACAGTGACACAGGAGTAGACGGCGCAGACGAAGAGGATGGCGGAGAGGAGGACGAAGATGCCGACGTAGACGCCGAGCATCAGCGGGGAGCTGCGGAGAGAGGCGGCCGTGAGCGGTGGTTGTGGTGGCGGCGGGGGGGGACACCGGGGGCAGCGGGGCCGCGGCACTCACGGGGGGAACACCAAAAACTGGAGGCAGCAGATGAAGCAGAAGACGAGCAGGGTGCAGGCCACGTAGCCGCCGAAGCGGTCGTCCACCTTCTTGGAGTACTGCGGGGAGGAGGAGGGTGAGCTGGGAGGGGGGGGGGACGGAAGGGGACAGAAGGGGACAGGGGGGACCACGGGGCTGGGATGGAAAGGACAGAGGGGGGCCCCCAAAAGGACAGAGGGGGGCAGAGGGGACCCCGGGCTGGGATGAAAGGGACCATGGGGCCAGGACAAAGATGACCCGAGGGGATGGTGAGATGGGATGGGCTGAGATGGAGGGGACAAAGGTGACAGTCGGGCTAGGATAAAGGGGACGGAGTGGGGACAGAGGGGGACAGAGGGGGACAGAGGGGGACAGAGGGGGACAGAGGGGGACAGAGGGGGACAGAGGGGTCCCCACCTTCTTCTCCAGATCGGGCGTCTGGAAGGTGAGCAGGAATTTCTTGACGTGGTCCTTGCGGAGCTGGTCGATGCTGCGCGCGTCGATGGCCCGGCTCAGGAACTCGTCCACCTCGTCCTCGGGGTTGAGGGCCTCCTGGGCACCACGGCTGCGGCATGGGGTGGGGGGGTCAAGGCTCCTTGTGCCCCCCCCCC
>NW_023309766.1:2217-2662 GCF_011077185.1 Oxyura jamaicensis
CCCAGGGCTGGTGAGGATGGGGGCAAGACCCCCGGGGTGACCCTGGGGGACGTGGGGCATCCCCAAAGTCACCAGCACCGGCAGGAACAGGGGACAGAGTCACAAGAGTGACAAGGCCTGGGGACGTCCCCAAGGGTTCCCAAAGCCTGGCAAAGATTGAGGGGGGGTCCCAAGGGTCCGTTAGGGCAGGATGAGGGGGTCCTGACCCCAGTGAGGATGGTGGCGGGGCCGGGGGGGGGGACCACCCCAGGGAATCCTGGCTTGGGCCAGGAGGGGGAGGAACCGGCGAAGTGCTGCGGGCGCAGACGGGGAAGCCACAGGACAGGGTCCCGCCGGGGGGGGGGGGGCGGGGACCCCGCCCCCCCCCCCCAAACCCCCCCCCCCCCGGGGGGGGGGGAGGGGGGCGCTCACCATCTGCCGGAAGGCCTTGGAGTCCTTGGTGCGG
>NW_023309767.1:0-3262 GCF_011077185.1 Oxyura jamaicensis
GACACAAACTACAGAATACTCAAATGAGGCATTCACGATAAAAACACTTTTTTTTCCTTAGCCAAACATCGAAGTACTTACAGAAGAACATGGGCCCTCTCTATGCACTTCCTCGGGGGATCCACAAATCCTCACGTGGTTTCATCCCATCCAGCACACTTTTCTGTCCCTCCTGGCTAACCTTGCCCAGAGGCAGCTGTTCCCAAATTGCCATGGGGACAGAATTCTATTCTGTTTCTGAAGTCATCCCCGGAGGCGCCTTGCAATGACAACACAACACTCTCTGTTGCTAAGGCGGATGTCTCCGAAACAATTCGAGCAGTACCGCTATCCCCAAATGGACTTGAATGAGAGGACTTCCAAAATTGTTCTCTGCTACCACACATCTGGGGAGGGGGTGTGATCATTCTGTTCCTTAAGAAAGGATTACAGCCAAAAAGAGCTGGATTCTGGTACATTCCCTTTCCTTTTAGAGCTGTTGAGCTTTGATTTCTATGTCAGAAAAAAAGGAGGTGAAATCAACAATTCTCTTCCTGTGAGTTGGGACTAGGAAATATCCACAATTCTCCAGGAAGCCTTAGAAAGGAAACTATATAATTCCTTGTTAAACACCTTGTTTCTTCGTAAAACTTTCCCAGTAGTTTGCAACTGCGGTGGTTTGAATCGGGTGGGCAGCCAAGGTCCACCTGGGCCGCTCTCTCCATCCCCCTCTTCCAAGAGAAAGGGGAAGAAAATATGATGCAAAGGGCTCAAGGGTTGAGATAAGGACAGGGAGATGGCTCAACAATTCTCAGGATGGGCAAAGAGGGAGACAGGAAGATTTCTTAATAAGATTTCTTAATAAGAAGCTAGAGAAGTGAGAAACAGAAAAAAACTCCAAATGCCTTCCCCCATCCACTTTCAACAACTGCTCCCACAAGGCTCCGTCCCATGGGCTCCATCCATTCCCCAGGAGCAAAGTGCTCCAGCACGGGTCCCCTGCCTCTGGGCTCAGAGGGGGGCTGCAGCAGCACTGCTCTTGTGCCAGCACTGCCCCCCCCCCCCCCCACCCCCCCAGCACCGTTTGTTATCTCAGCCACATGCAGCTTCCCCGGGCTCTCCTATGGAGGCTTCAGGAAATCTTCATCCGTCAGACCCAAGCCGTTGCTGAGAAGGGTTTGGCTCCCATGGAACTGTAGTGGCTCCTGGAGGAGTGCAGGGACAGGTCTGGTGCTGGAGAGGGGCAGGAGCAGCAGGTGGCTGCGTGCCTTTTCCTGCACATCCTCCAAGTGGGGACCAGCCCAAGTGATGCAGCTGAGCCCAGCTTCAGGGATTGGAGGGTTTGCTGTAGATCTGCAGTTCAGTTTCCCATTCCTGGATGAGGCACAGTCCTTTACCAAAGCCTTCCCTGTACACTTCTGAACAAATAACCAATCCTTGTGCTAGGAAAAACAAACAAACAAACAAACCAACAACAACTTGGGGATATACATTTGCATTTCAGTATCGATCTAGGAAAGAGTAAGAAGTAGTAACTGCCATTGCGGATGACAGCAAGGGATATTTGTTTTTCCAGCCAGTGCTCATCTCCCAGCAGATGCTGATCTTCCAGCATCAGGAGTAATCTTCTAATACTATTTGGATAGCACTGAAAGTAAAGAACAGCATTTCTCCTTGCTCAGCTGAAGCAGCTCCATTGCACTTGACAGCACCAGAACTGGAAGTTGAAGCTCATCTCCTTTTATTTCCTGTAGACAAGATTTTTGATCCTGTTAGCGATGCAGTTTCCAGCCATTCCTCCAGGAAAATCTCAAACTTAGGTTTTAACATCTTGTGGGTCTCAACTCGTTGGGAATTGCTGTCACTTAGCCTGAATTTTGCAGCTTCTTGCACAAGAGCAAAGGGAAGGCATTTTGATTCCTTCCAAGAAGTGCGATTCCTTGCAGGGCCAGTCAGTCACCTGGCATGAGCAAGGCCGGCTCAGGGCAGCCTTCTGTCCTCCTCCCCGGGCAGGGCTGGAAGGGAAGGAAGGGCAGCTGCTGGCTGTGGGCCTGCGAGGACAAGGACAAGCCCCGAGGAGATGTCTGCATTTCCCGATGCAGGAAAGCAGCCCAGAGAGCAGGGTGCCTTCTGGGCTTCCATGCAGCTCAAAGCATTGCTAGTCTCCAGAATCCGCAGGCATCTTTTTGCCCACCTGGCAATGGAAAGCATCTGCAGCTGCGTGGTGTCTAAAGGGCCAGGGACACAAGGCTGTTGAGCTTTCTCATGCCATTGAGCAGCTGGAGCTTCCGAGCTGAGGAGAGGAGCTGCGATTGTCAGGAGCTGGTCCAAGGGAAGCACTGAGCTCCAAGCTGAAGCTAAGCAACACCAGGCATTTGACTGCACACATGGACTCCTGGGTTTCCATGGCAAGGGTTTGGTAGCAGGGGGTGGGCTGCAGGGGTGGCCTCTGTGAGCAGAGCCCAGCAGCTGCCCCATGTCAGAGCAGAGCCAGCTGCAGATGGCTCCAAAGGGAGCTGCTGCTGGCCAGAGCTGGGCCAGGGAGTGACGCTGGGTGGGCTTCTGGGAGAGCAGGTTGAAGGAAGGGAAAAAAACCTGCTGGCAACAGCAGCTGGGAGAGAGAGGAGGGAGAAATGGAGAGATAAGGAGCCCTGCAGCCCCCAGGGGAGTGCAGCAGCAGGGCAGGAGGTGCTCCAGGCAGGCAGCAGCAGTTCCCCTGCAGAGAGAGGCCCTTGCTGGAGCAGGCTGTCCCCCTGCAGCCCATGGGTCCCACATGGAGCTGATCTCCACGCTGCAGCCCGTGAAGGAGCCCAGTGGAGCAGGTGGATGTGGCCTGGAAGAGGCTGCGGCCCATGGAGAGTCCCCCCAGGAGCAGGCCCCGCGCCGGAGCTGCAGCCCGTGGAGAGGAGCCCACGCAGGAGCAGGGGTTCTGGGGGGAGCTGCTGCCCGTGGGGGACCCGTGCTGGAG
Source organism: Oxyura jamaicensis (assembly GCF_011077185.1). Lineage (NCBI taxonomy): Eukaryota > Metazoa > Chordata > Aves > Anseriformes > Anatidae > Oxyura > Oxyura jamaicensis. The sequence goes on from NW_023309767.1 coordinate 2,948, forward strand.
CATTTTGCTCCTGGGGGATGGATGGAGCCCGTGGCACGGAGCCATGTGGGAGCAGTTCCTGGAGAGCTGCTGCCTGTGGGCAGCCCCCGCAGGCTCACGTCGGGAAGGACGGCATCCCGTGGGAGGGACCCCACGGGGAGCAGGGGCAGAGAGGGACCATGAAGGGGTGGCGGAGGGAAAGTGCTATCTACTGATCGCATCCCCCTTCCAAGTTGAACGTCTCAGAATCAAGCTCTTTTTGGCTGTAATCCTTTCTTCAGGAACAGAATGATCACACCCCCTCCCCAGATGTGTGGTAGCAGAGAACAATTTTGG
>NW_023309768.1:0-1066 GCF_011077185.1 Oxyura jamaicensis
CTGTTTGGAGTCTGATGCGATCTAGTGTCTGGGTCTTTCTCACATTAAGAAGAGGTTTTGAAAGACCGGTAGTGAAAGAATGAAAGAATTAAGTTGGGTTCCATTTATTACTTAGTAATCTCACAAATATGTTCCTAACCAGGAATCAACCTAGAATTCCTGTGGTAGGATCCATGTTAGAAGGATAAACAAGGCTTGTTCATCATGACACTATAACCACAGCAAAACTAAATTGTTCTCTTGAATTAGAATTGGAACAGGGTAACCAAGATATTTTCAAGTGAACAAATACAGCTTGTTACATGGTTGGAAAAAGGTTGAGGTAGAATATTACGTTGTCCACATTCAGAAAGAATAGTGTTGAAGATCAAATTCTGCATTTGGCTTAAAAAAAATAACACCTATTGTTTGAGGTTACTATTGGAAGGAGAGACTGAAATATCCAATTTCCACTCAAAAGCGTAACTTGTACTACTTGCAAATGGGATTTATTAACCACCGGGAATTGTGTTCAAATCTATTCACATGACTGTTACTTCTTTAATTTCATTTTATTGCATGATGTGTAGTTTGTATTATTCTAAGTATTCCCTTTGCCCACTTCCCTTTCTAATGACTAATCACTTTTACTATTTCTTTTCATCTGATTTTTGAATTATTTTATTTTATTGTTTGTTAGTTTCTACTTTGTTTGTTAGCTTTTACTTTGTATCTTTGTCCTCCACATCCTGCGGTATATTTCTTTCTTTTAGATGTCTCTCTTAATGCAGAGGACGCTGGATTTTGGAAAATTTTTAATGAAAATGGACATTAGAATTTTCAAAAAGCGGCTTAAAAATCCAGAGCGCAGCATCAGAACAGAATGATTTTCTATCTGCACCACAGTATCCTAAGAAGCAAAAATCAAAAGTTGCATTAGTCAAGGCCCACGTTTACAGTAGCCAACATTTGAAGAATTTGGAATGCAAAAACGAGGCACGGCGAGGCAAGGCGAAGCGAGGCGAGAGAGAGGAGAGGAGAGGAGAGGAGAGGAGAGGAGAGGAGAGGAGAGGAGAGGAGGAGGACG